>NW_024412406.1:10848073-10933952 GCF_014898765.1 Herpailurus yagouaroundi
AAAAAAAAAATTAAAATTTTTTTTTATTGTTTATTTTTGACAGAGAGAGAGAGACAGAGCATGAGTGGGAGAGGGGCAGAGAGAGAGGGAGACACAGAATCCGAAGCAGGCTCCAGGCTCTGAGCTGTCAGCACAGAGCCTGACGCGGGGCTCAAACCCACAGACTGGGAGATCATGACCTGAGCCAAAGTTGGATGCTCAACCGACTGAGCCACCCAGGCGCCCCGAGGGTAATTGTGACCTATCAGAGTCTGAGAGGAACTTGTGGATGAACCACTTCCACGTACTCCATCAAATTAGATTCACAAGAAAAAGTGAGCTAATTCTAAAAGACACAAACAACAATGGAAGCCTAAAGCAAGTCTAGAACCAGATCACACACGACATGTGATAGGGAAACACTGGTTCAAGACTAAGGCAAAGCTGAATTTATCAAGAGGGTCAATGCTCTAAAGGATGAGCTAGGCCACTGCCAGTTTGCTCTACTAAAATAAGCACTAACCCCTCTCTTCACTGGCCCTCTCTTTACTGAGAGCCATGCACTGTGCTGTGAGGGCAACAGTGGTAAATGCCTCAGTGACATTCCAGTCTGTAGGACCACACAAGAAATAGGGAACTCAATGGGTTACAGTGGAGTGTGGTAAGTCTTAAAATAAGAATGTGTGGGAGTGGAGGGACTCCACAGGCAGGTACTTTCTCCAGCTTGGCAAAGTCAATAAAGGTTTAAAGAGAAGGTGGTGTTTACACTGAGTACTGTGAGGCTAAGCAAAATTTGCCAACTGGACAGAAGGGAAGATGAGGGTGCTCCAGGTGAAAGGAACAACCCAAAGCAGAAGCAGGGGGGGCTTGTGATCCCCACATTTGGGGCCAATTCATGAAACTTTATGTCATGCTAAAGAGTTTGAACTTGGTCTTAAAGGTGACAGGTAATATTCAGTGATTTTGTTTTTAAAAAGAAGTGATGTATCGCATTTCCATTTTAGGAAGTTTATAGAGAGGATTATCTCGAAAAGAGGGTATACTGAATGGGGAGACTAGTTAAAAACAATGGCAGTCAAGTAAGTGAGAGTTGCAATTAAGAGAGCAGGAAAGAGGGTAAACTGCTTGAAGGGTATTTAGAAACTAGAAATTATTTCCAGCAACTGGGAAGAATTTTCCTTTCTCTGCAGTGGAGGAGCAGAGCCTAGAAGAGGAAGGGAGTTAACGAGTTGGGATTAAACATGTTGAGCTAGAGACAACAGTGGGACATCTGGTGCAGGGGTGACAGGAGGTGGGAGATAGGAGTTTGGAGCCCGGGAGAGAGGACAAGAACAGGACTATGGATCTTGGAATCACTGATATACAGATGGTAGCTGGGGTCACAGGTGTGGACGAGATAACTCAGGGAGCACACAGCAGATGAGGAGGACAAGGCTAAGGACAGCCTTGGGGAACAATAGTTCCAGGGGTGGGAGAAGGATAAAGAAAAGCACAAGGGAAACAAAGAAGTAACCAGAGATGAAAAGAAGGAATAGAGAGGAGTACAGAAGCAGAAAAGGGAAGTAAGCAATGGAGTGAACCTTGATTGAGCTGATTGAGCTCTGATCCAGCACCCAACCCTGTACCAGGAGTTTTACATATGTTCTCTCACTTAATGCTCCTGGAAAAATCCCATGAGTGAGTATTAGTTTCCTAATTTAACTAAAATGGAAATTGTATCCCAGAGAGGAGAAATAACTTGCCCAGGATTACATAGCTACCAGTGGTGAAATGGGATTAAAGCCAAACCTATCTGGCTCCAAAGTTACTAATACTCTTTTCATAGCATAAATTACTTCAGAAAGGTCAAGTCAAATAAGGCTGAAAATGGCTGGGTGAATGTAAGAAGTCATTGTCCAAGCAAGGAGAAAACTTCACTGCAGTGGGTTGGAGAGGGAACAGAGGTGAGCACACAGAGACAGTGAAGGTACAGTTGTGTTTCGGGGGGGGGGGGGAGGGGTTCTTTGAGAAAACCACCCTTACCCACTCAACAAGCATCCCAAAGTATTTCTGACTGTTCCTATTATGCACTGCACACTGTTCTAGGCCCCAGGCATGCCAAGTAGCTGCTTTTGAAGAGCCTGCATTTCAGTGATGAGGCACTTGTCATATTATATCAAACACAACATATGTCAGATGGTAGGAAGTGCCAGGAAAAGAAATACATGCAGGTAGAGAGTGAGAGGTGATGTGGAGAGGAGAAAAGGTAGTACTTTAGCTAGGATGGTCTCCGATAAGACGCTTGAACAAACACTGGAACGAAGCCCTTAGGAGAGTGAGGCTTGCAAACAAACCCAGGCAGAAGGAACAGCGAGCACACATGCTCAGAGACAGGATAACACCAGTCACATTCCAGGTCAGCCAAGAAGCCAGCAAGGCTGATGTGAATTAAGGAATGAAGGGAGTGACAGCAAGGAGATCTGGAAGCCATAGCAAGAAATCTGGGTTTTAGAGTGAGATAAGAATCTTCTGGAGGCAAGAGGTGCTGTCCTTGATCATCCCTCCCAAAGAGAGAGGTTACTGAACGAGAGCTCCCTGGAAAATGGTGCTCCACGCTCACCTCCTTTCTGGCTGGAGCACCTGGAGGGGGCATGGAGTGGTAGCAGAGTACTGATGAGCAGAAAAGCTGGTAGACCAGGGTCAAGCCCAGAGCAGGACACTAAGTAGCCTTCTGCAGCCCCTCCTTAAGTCCTCGAGGCACCCGGGCAGGGCATTCATCAAAGCCACCATGTGTGGAGTAACCCTGGGTACCCTGAGTATTCCTACTGGAAGTCTCTATCTCAGCCCATCCCTGCCACCTGGAATCCCTCCCCAAACAGATGTACTAGACAAAAGGAACCAAAACAGGAGAGGAACTCTTAAATATCCAGCACCTTGTGCAACCTCAGGAAGATGCTATGTCCCAAAGTGGTTTCAGAGAATTAAAAGCTGATCCTCTGATCAGAAACCAAGGCTCCCTGGGTATGTGAGTACCAGCTCTACCCGCCGGGTCAGCTCTTCGTGCGGGAAGTCAATCAGAGCCGTGCAGAAGGCACGCACTCCCCAGCACAAGTATTGCCAAGGGTATCCTGCAGCGGCTCTCACTCAGCCTTCTTCACATCCCAGCAAGATTCCACGTAAGGGAATCCATCAACTGGGGGGCACATCAGCCCTTGAAAGCCATGTGGAGATAGTTCTCCAGCAGAGGACATTTACTGTGACTTTACTGTCACTCCTTGTATTCTTTCTTCTAAGCCTATTGGTACTATGAGAGTATCAGTTGAGGTCATTAATATTGGGTGTAGCCTCCCTTCCATCTCTTTAGGGGTAACAGAAGCCAGATGGCAAAGAACATCCTTCACGCCAGGGGATTTCCAAGGGCTGGCTCACAGGGAAGGGCTTTGGCACACCCTAAGGAATCACCAGGTATGAGGGGCAGTGAAGGCCCTGGTAACTGGTGACCCTCTGTCCTAGTCTGCTTGGGCTTCTCTAACAAAATGCCACACTGGGTAGCTTATACACACAGAAATTTATTTCTCATGATTCTGGAGGCTGGAAGTCCAACATCAAAGTGCCGGCCTGGTCACATTCTGGTGAGAACTTGTTCTCCTTGTTCATCTTTGGTGCCTTCCTGCTATGTCCTCACAAGGGAAAGGGCAAGGGGTCATTTATAAGGGCACTATTTCCATTCATGAAGGCTCCATCCTCATGACTTATCCACCTCCCAAAGGCCCCACCTCATAAGGCCATCATCTTTAGGATTTGGATTTTCATATATGAACTTTGAGGGGACCTATTCAGCACCCTGGTTATTTGCATACATTGACATGCCCCCTTTCCCTTCTTAATTATGTCTTGAACACTTGAATTTTTTTCACCCAAATCCAAAAGCTTCACCCAAATCAGAGGGAACTATTGTAGAGACAATTATTTCTCCACTTAGCTTTCTACCACCTTAGGTAGAAAGCTTTTTTTTTTGCCTTTCTACATAGAAATATGCAATTCTATAGAATGTCCCCAAAGCACAGGACCACGTAGGTGGGCATTATCTGTAGTACAGCTATTTAATAATTTAGGTAATCACCTAACTATCCTTTTCTATCAAAAAATATTAAAATGATTTTAGTTGGAAGTAGAAATCTAAAAATATAACAGCTATGGAGTACGTGGGTGGCTCAGTCAGTTAAGCATCCAACTTCAGCTCAGGCCATGATCTCATAGCTCGTGAGTTCCAGCCCCACATGGGGCTCTGTGCTGATAGTTCAGACCTTGCTTCAGATTCTCTGTCTCCTCTCTCTCCCCGCCCCTCCCCCACTTGCTCGCGCGCTCTCTCTCTCTCTCTCTCAAAAGTAAATAAAACATTTTTTAAAATAAAAATATAACAGTTGTATATGATGAAAGTATCTTAAAATTCTGTTTTCTTCATTCTCCTATTCATTCTCTTCATCTTGGCCAAATGGCTTCTATTTTTTAAATTTTTTTAAGTGTATTTATTTATTTTGAGAGGGGAGGTGCTGTGACGTGGCGGGGGGGTGGGGGAGAGAGAGAAAGAGAGAATCCCAAGCAGGTTCCCTGCTGTCAGCACAGACTGCAATATGGGGCTGGGTCTCACAAACCATGAGATCATGACCTGAGAGCCAAGATCAAGAGTCGGACGCTTAACAAACTGAGCCACCCAGGTGCCCTCCAAATAGCTTTTATAGTACGTTCCTATAATATGATGTATTCCTCTAACAGCACTTACAACATTACACTGGACTGTTTACTTGTATCTCTTATTAAACTGTTCAGACGTAGGAAAGTATGTTTCCCATCTTAAGGAAGTTCATGGTCTAGTGAAGTAGGGAGAGAGAGATAAGAAAACAAATGATGACTGTCTTAGTCAGTTTGGGCTGCCATATCAAAATACCACGGACTGGGTGGCTCATCAAGGTGCTAGCAGATTCTGTTCCTGGTGAGGCTTCTCTTCCTGCCCTTGTCTTTGTGTGTGTGTGTGTGCGTGTGTGTGTGTGTGTGTGAGAGAGAGAGAGAGAGAGAGAGAGAGAGAGAGAGAGAGAGAGAACACACTCTCTAGTGTCTCTTCTTCTTATAAGGATACTAATCCCATCATGAGGGTCTCACCCTCATGACCTTATCTGAACCTAATCATCTCCCACTAATGTCATTGTTGTGAATTGAAAGTTTGTGTCTCTCCCCCTAATTCATATGTTGAAGCCCTACCCACCCCCCCCCCAGTGTGATGGTGTTTGGAGGTGGGATTTTGGGGAGATGATTAAGTACAGATGAGGTCATGAGGGTGAGACCCTCAGGATGGGATTTGTGTCCTTATAGAAAGAGGAAGAGACACTAGAGTGCACGCACAATGTCTCTCTCTCTCTCTCTCTCTCTCTCTCTCTCTCTCTTTCTCTCTGCCACATGAAGACACGACCAGGAAGAGAAGCCTCACCAGGAACAGAATCTGCCAGCACCTTGATCTGGCTCCAGAACTTCGAGAAATAAATGTCTGTTGTGTCAGCCACCCAGCCTGTGGTATTTTGATATGGCAGCCCAAACTGACTAAGACAGTCACCATTTGTTTTCTTATCTATTTCACTAGACTGTGAACTTCTTCAAGACAGAAAACAACTTTTTTCTTTTTCTGACATCTTTACATTTCCAGAAAAATTCATGAGTCAGAAGAAATGTTGAATCAATGAGTTGAATGGATCAATATGTTGCCACACACAGGAACGTGACCATTCAACAGAGAAAGATTTTATTTGAACGTCTGGCTCTCATGGTAGGAATTTCAGGAATGGGGCAAGTGAGTGCTTTCTTATATTCTGGAAAGGCAGCTGTTTCTTTGGCTATGCCTGGGTGAGCCCTAAAAATACTGGTTCTCCTTTCTATTCCCCTCCTCGCTCCCTCTTAATTAGGCCTTCCTTAAATGGAGCACCAGCTTTATGCTTCACATAAATCTCTGGCCTTGAGAAGCTTTCTCTATGTAGAGATCCTGTTCCATCATCCACTTTTCTACCCTGGGCTTTATTCTTGCTATACCTGATGTGCAGCTTTGAAGAAAATCACTAAATGCACAGATCTTCGAGGCTAAGATAAAGTGTAATAAAATGATCTGGAGCACCGTGATTTCCTTGCATAAACTTTTCAAATCATCTAAGCTGCAAGCAGAAACTCAAAATTGCCTTATGTAGGAAATGCTGTTTTCACCATTCACTTAAAGCTAGAGAGAATCGCCTTCCATAAGTCAGTTACAAACTTTGTTTTCTTTCCTCTTCTATGTTTTCTTTTCCCCCAAGAGAAACATTCACTCTTTTTTAGCTACCTTGCAGAGCTGCGCTGGAAAGTGAGATGAATCGTCAAGTTTCCACAACAGCTATAGGGAACCCGAGCTGGGCAATTGGACACTTGTGTATGGAGGACGTGTAACACCCATTTTACCCAGATGGAGCTCATTTATTTTCCGTAGCATTTTAAACCTGGGCCTGGGACCACAATTCATCCTATTTATAGTTTAACATGTAACATAATATTTACTCGAGGCTCCAATAGGAATGCTTCTTATAAATGTCAGTGGATTATTTACTATGGTAAACTAATTAGTTACATAAATGCTTCCCTTTTCAGGGTGGGTGAGGAGGAGACTGCTAATGCTTCTTGGATTAACCTAGTATTATTATCGTTTGAAGTTCTTTCACATTTAAGATAGTTATTACAAGACTACACAACTTTGCACACATAGAACATCTGTTGCTTACGTGACGTGAAGCGTTTTCATTTTAATTCACATGGTGAAATCAAACCACAGACTGCAAATGCCAAACATCCTGAATTCAGAGAGAAATCGCTGCAATCTGAACATGGTGGGGGAACGATCAACGTGCTATGCTAATGTTCTTGACTGGCACTTCAAATTCACCTTGCTTTCACGACAATTATATCAAATATGCCAAATGGTTCTAAGCGACAGAAGCACTGAAGGTCAATGATCCCTAAGCAACTATTACCGTGGTCGAAGGCAGTTTTGTTCTTGGACTTCTCAGGAATTCAGATCATTGGCAAGGAAAAATAGCAAATGAAATCTGTGTTTGAAGAATCATGTACAGGCATATTTCTCTTGGGTAGAGGGAGGACATGTTTTCCCCAGTCCTGATCACAAAGAGATTATCAATACAAAAAAAAATGTTAATGGACCTTAAAATACAGTGAGGGAAAAAAATCTTGTTCAAAAAAAGAAAACAGCAGTGTGTGAGTTTTTAATACTTTTGGCACCTGTGCCTAATTTTTCCATAACCAGAAGATTTTAATCAGGGGATGAATTTCTGACCAAGGAAGTAGCACAAAATGAAATACTGTCTGTGAAAAATATCACAGCTCAAAAAAAGTCATAATCAACTTCTGTATTTAAATATAATGCTGGGACGCCTGGATGGCTCAGTCGGTTGAGCATCCGACTTCGGCTTAGGTCACAATCTCACCGTTTGTGGGTTCGAGTCCTGCGTAGAGTTTTGTGCTGACAGCTCAGAGCCTGGAGCCTGCTTCGGATTCTGTGTCTCCCTCTCTCTCTGCCCCTTCCCCGCTCATGCTCTGTCTCTCTGTCAACAATAAATAAATATATTTTTTTTAATTTAAATATAGTGCTAATGACTATTGAGTTTTATCTGTACCAGACACAGCTCTAAGTGAGTGTCATGTCAACTCCTCAAGGTAAGCAGTGTTACCCTCTCCCTTTTAATAAATGGTGGGGAGGGGGCGCCTGGGTGGCTCAGTTGGTTAAGCTTCCAGCACTTGGTGTGGCATGGATCTCTGCCTCAGGCTCTGTGCTTAGGATTATCTCTCTCTCCTCTCCCTCTCTGCCCCTCTCCTGCTCGCTCGCTCTCTCCCTCAAAATAAATTTAAAAATTTTTTTTAAATAAAAATAAAAATGAAGGAATTCAGGCACAGAAAATTTAATGGCTCACCCAAGGTGGAGTACTGAGGCTAGAATATGGTAAGTGAAAAGTTGTCAAACTATGCTTTTGGGACTCTTGGAGGTACCTAAGACATTTGGAGGGGGGTCTGTGAGGTCAAAACTGTTTTGTAATAATGCTAACCTGTTATTTGTCCTTTTTACTCATATTCTTTCACAGGTATAAATTGAAGTTTTCCAGATGCTATGTGACCTGGGACGTTGCAACACTTTGGATGCAGAAGCAGACAGAGGAATCCAGCTGGTTTCCATTACCCCAGACATCCAAGAGATATGCAAAAATGCAACAATGCCATTCTTCTCATTAAATTCTGGTTTTGTTTTGAAAAACATATTTTCATAAAAAGCCTGTTGTTTATGTTAATATGTAATGGGTTATTTTTAAGCAAGTTAATAAACAAAATACTTCCTAGATTTAATGTTCAATGTAATAAATATCTACACATATAACCCATATAAGCAAAAAGTCTTTGGGATGCTCAATAGTATTTAAGAGTGTAAAGGGTCCTAAGATGAAAAAGCTTGAGAATGGCTGTAGTATGGTCCTTCATGGCCTATGAGAGGAGCATTAACATTTCACAGGCACTACTGACAAAACAGCCGTGACACCATAGCAGGATCTATATGTTGCCCAAAATCCAGATGGAAACAAATAAAACTCAGTCCAAGATCCAAAAGTTTTCAACACCTGAATATTTTGATACCGGACTTTGGAACTTAGATGGAAATTTTTAATATAAATGGTTTTTGGCTATTAAGAAGACCACTGCTAGTATTGCCTTTGCCTGAAATGTCCCCAAATAGCCACAGACCCCACTTGTTCACTTCGTGCAGATCTTTACTCAGATGACCTGGTCATCCTATTCAGTCAGCAATCTTCCCTCATTCCCTCCGTTACTCTCTACCCCTTTGACTTGCCTTATTTTTCTTTATAACAGTTAACCACACCTAACACATACATTTTTTTTTTCCCAATGCCCTCCACCACATGAATTAAAGCTGTTTAAAGACAAGAATGTTTATCTTTTTACTGTGTAACCCCAGCACTCAGAACAGTGTCAGAAACATAGCAGATAGTTGATGAATAAGTATGTGAATAAACGAATGAATGTTTTATGCTTTATACATATATATATATACATATATATATATATATATATAAAACCCACATAAGCAAAAGTGCAACAATGCATATATATAATGGAAGAGCAAGAACAAAAATAAAACAGGTGTTGCAAGCATAAATTATCCAAACAAATCACCAATACTGAGCAAATACTTGAGTAGACAATTATAGAGACAGCACAGTATGTTTGCTACATTTTTTTCCCCTCTTCTGGGCACACAATTCCAGCTTCCCTTGCAGTTGGGACTGTGAGGCTGAGTTTTGGCCAGTGCTTCTCAAACTTAAATACTCATATAAATCACCTGGCAATCTTGTTAAACTGTAGATATTAATTCAGTGGGTCTGGGGCCTATGACTATTTCTTTTTTTTTTTTTTATTTTTTTAATGTTTTATTTCTTTTTAAGAGACAGAGAGAGACAGAGCATGAGCAGGAGAGGAACAGAGAGAAAGGGAGACACAGAATCCAAAGCAGGCTCCAGGCTCTGAGCTGTCAGCACAGAGCCCAATGAGGGGCTCAAACCCACTAACCACAAGATCATGACCTGAGCCGAAGTCAGACACTTAACTAACTGAGCCACCCAGGCACCCCTATGACTATTTCTAACAAGTCCTCAAGTGACAATGATGCTTCTAGTCTGTAGCCCTTAAAAAATATGCCATCTTGGGGCACCTGGGTAGCTCAGTCGGTTAAGCATCCAACTTCAGCATAGGTCATGATCTTGCGGTTTGTGGGTTCGAGCCCCTTGTTGGGCTCTGTGCTGACAGCTCAGAGCCTGGAGACTGCTTCCCATTCTGTGTCTCCCTCTCTCTCTGCTCCTTCCCTGCTCATGCTCTCTCAAAAATAAACAAACATTAAAAAAAAATTTTTTTTAAACATGCCATGTAGAAGCAATAACACCCCAGCAGCACAAAGAACACCTAACCTCCAAATTGTGGTTTCTCCTGTAAAAGGAACTACGACTCCTTGGAGAAATGGCTGTTTCTAGGACTGAAAATAAGAGCTTTGAGGATCTGGTTCTGCCACAGAGTAAGAAAGTGCTTACTTATGCCAAAGGGACACAGGAGCCAACTGAAACAGTCCCAGTGTCCAAAGCTGGAACAATTTGGGTCACAAAATTAAAAAAAAAAAAAAAAGTATTGGATTACAATCCAAACTATAAAATAAATATACAAGAGTCTATATGTATAGAGGTAAATAATTTAATTAATTAATTAATTAATTAGAGAGAAGAGACCAGCGTCCTGTGCAGGAGAGTTCCAAATAATTTGTATAGTCTGTCTTCAAGGGGGAGGAGCACAACTTCCCACTCCTTAGGGATAGGCTGTGCATAGGGACTTTGTCCAAAGACTATAGTATTGAAAGACAGAAAAGAAACTAGCTTTATGGTGGAGACACATGGCAAACACTACCTCAGCTAAGCGATCAAGATCAACATCAACAGTGAAAAATCATGTTGATAAGTATATTGATATGATGTAATGACAATGGCCTCTTGCCTCTGTGGTCTTTCTCCAAAACAAAAATACATAAGCCCAATCTAACCATAAGAAAAATTCCAACTGAGGGACGTTCTGTCAAATACCTGACCAGTATTTCTCAAAACTATCAGGCCATCTAAAACAAGGAAAGTCTGAGAAATAGTTACAGCCAGAAGAAGTCTAAAGAGACATGACAACTAAATGTATTTTGGCACCCTAGATGGGATACAGCAGAGTGGCCACAAACCACAGAAATAGATCCCACTAAACAAAATGAATCCCCAACTTAACTTCCCCTTACCCTGGTCCTAAAAATGCTCACAGCCCCTCCAAAACCACCGGACACACAGGAGAGTGAGACGAAGGAGTCACAGTAAAAAACATAGCAGTCATAATGAATTGCAGTTAAAATATCTTTTGCAAATTTTACAAAAAACACATAAGCACATTCCTAGGGCCCTCCCAAAGCCTCAGAAAAAGCCCATGCAGAGGAGGGTACCAGAAGCTTAATCTTGAATAGCTTCATGGCAAATCCACCTTTGGGCATAGGTTGCCTTTAAAGTCAAACATTTGGATACTATATAGTATGGACTGTGGAGTCAAGCAGCCCACAAATAGAATCCTAGCTCCATAATTTAGTAGCCACAAGATCTTGGGCAAGGTTCTTAACCTCTGTGGCTCATTTTGCTCCCCTGTAAAATGGAGATCATAGGAGTACCTACCTCATGGTGTTATGAGGATTCAGTGATTGGCACATTGTGTAAATATTCAATAAATATCGGCTGTTATCTTTCTTAATGGTAGGGGTGCAAGGGGCAACAACCGGTTTTTCCATTTTGAATGGAATATACTGCCAAGCCCCATCTGCTGTTTACCATGGTAAATTCACAGTTTGCATTTGGATGGGGCCTCTTCAACTTCATCTTGCCACTGAAATCAAAGACCCATTTCGATGACAACATCTCTTCAAGCAATTCTGGCCTTCAGATAACAGTCACTAACAAGCTTTTCAATAACCCAGGACTCCCTTCAATAATGTATTTCTCAAGGAATTGCAAAGGGAGGGTCCTCTGTGTCTTCCTGAGGGGGCATAATTAGCTGGTGGTTGGAAGATTATACATGATAAAGTCACTCAAGGATCCCTAACTCTTTGAATTCCTTCCTGTACCTGCTTACAAAAGATTTTTAGTATCTCAGTTTCATTTGATGGGAGCTGCTGTTGAAGCCCCATTTTTGTTGGTCAACTAATCAAGCTAAAAATTGGAATGACTTTCAGCTGCTAAAACTAGTACACTGATCCCAGAATCTCTGGTAAGCCAAGTCTTTTCAACAAACTCATTCTGATTTAAAATTAGATTTCTTCCTCTTTGTTTGGGAAGCATCCCATCAAGAATTTATTTCCACATACATTCTCTAGTATTTTGGTGACAGAAATTAATAGTCCTATAATTCTTTGTTATGGAGGCCTCCCCTTCCCAACTTAACTGTTTTATCAGGCTCTTGGGGCATGCTGAGGTCTGATACTAGTTACATGTTTAGAGTTAAGGACCTGTGGGGTTGAGGGGGGTAGATGGTGGTGAGTGGGTAAGGCCTGAGAAGAACTGGTTTCCCACTGGGAGGGAGTTGCAGCATCTTCAAGTGAGAGTACGTCCCCTCCCTTCACCACATGAGAAACTGAGCTGTTTTGACTGACAAGGAAGTCTCTCTGAAGTCTGGGAGGCCAGCTACCTCTCTGAGTCCTTCACATCTTCCCACACTTCCTCATTTTAATTCTTTCTGTAACACAATGTTTTTCCATTTTTTGGGTTATAAGCAGAATTTTTAAGATAGAATAAAAATAGAAGAATACTTTGATTATAATAAAGGTAACTATTATTTCACGACATTTGTTTTTCAGTTGTCTTGAGAGGTGTGTGTGTGTGCATGCTGGATCATGATGTAAGAAATAGGTCTTGTAAGGGTTGTGGTCAAAAACATTTGAAAGCTACTTGTGTAAAAGTCTTGACAAAACTGTAGCTTTGACTAATGTAATTCAGCAACATAAATTTGAATTTGGTTTTGGGCTCCCTCAACCATGCAGCTTTAGGTGGTAAGAGATTGTTTGTTTTGTTTTGTTTTTAAGTAGGGTCACAGAAAGTCAAGGAGTGAAATCTCTGCCTTCAGCTGAGGACTTGTGTATTTGGGTTTATCATTCTTCTTTCTTTAGATTTTCTAGAAGAACCCATTCCAACCACTACTCTTGAGTTCTCACACCTTCACATTCTCAGTAATATGGTCCCCCAAATACTGTCTTCAATGAGTGCTTCAATGCAGGTAACAATGGACAATAAGTTAATTAGTATTTGCCACTTCATATTGCTGGGGAGGAAAAAAACTTTCCTCTATCGTTCAAGATTAGTATAACTGGACTAAGAATTAAATTGACATGAGACAGATTAACAGGGGGAAATTTAATTTCAAACATAAGGGAATCCACAAGACAGACAAAATGAGGTATACATATCATCCTGAGCTGAAGAGATAGGGGTAGGGGCCCGGCACTTCAGAGGGAAGGAATGCAATTTACAGGAAGGTGTAAAAGAGCAAATTGTTTGGTAAACAGATATTTGCTGGACCATTCAGAAACAATGGGATAGAGAGAGGACTTTGATCAAACAGCTCTTGCTAGGCTCCTCTCTGTCCACCATACCTAGTTCATATCATAATGCAGTTATCTATGGTGATAGCTCTCTTCCTGGAGCAGCTCCTCTTCTAAATTCTTTCAGGTAGTTGAGGGTTGGGGGAGGTCAAAATTCCTTCCTGAGTCTTTTGGGTTTTGGTTATTTTCAGCTCAGCATAATTTGCATGACAAAGTGGCCCATCTTGGGGTCATCTGCCCTCAGACCCCTACAATATTAAAAGTTGTCCATGATTAACTAATACTAATGGAATTTTTACCAGACTCTTCCCAATTTTCATTTTTCTTCTCTCTCTGAGGACTGGTTGTCTGCATCACATTCCTCATTATTAATGTCTGTATCAAAAGTTTTTTTTTTTATTTTAAGCATTAAAAAAACATTCTAAATAATTTCAGGAGAAAATAAATTTACATTGGAAGAGACTAAGTACTTGTGATGAAAGAAAAAAAACCCTCTATTGGCCTGAAATATACGGGAAGTAATTTTAGATTTTTCTAAGTCAGCTTGACTGTACATAAACTGTTTAAACCAAAAGCCTAATTTATGGCCCACCAAGCATACATCATGCACCTACTTTGTAAATGAGTAGTCTAAAGGAAAACCATCTTCTCCTTAAAATATTGATCAATGTGGGGCGCCTGGATGGCTCAGTCGGTTGAGCGTCCAACTTCGGCTCAGGTCATAATCTTACAGTTTGTGAGTTGGAGCCCCAAGTCGGGCTCTGCACTGATAGCCCGGAGCCTGGAGCCTGCTTCCGATTCTGTGCCTCCCTCTCTCTGCCCCTTCCCCGCTCATGCTGTGTTTCTGTCTCTCAAAAATGAATAAACGTTAAAAAATTAAAAAATAAAATAAAAACATTGATCAATGCTACTACTCCCTGCATTCCTTAACATTAAAACTTGTGATTCTTGCCTATATGCTAATCGATAATCTTTCAAGCTTTCACAAGATGTAAAAAAAAAAAAAAAAAGCATATAACCCTTTAAAAACAGTTCATTCTCCAGAGAACCTTTTTCCCTATGAAAAGTGTGTTTCCTGGCAACTGTCCTCACTCGGGCTCAAATAAAACCCTCTTACTTTTAGAGATTCTAAAAGGTTTGTTCATTTTGTGTCAACACCTAGAAGTCTAGAGAACACTGGTAAATAGGCTAGAACCAAATGCAGGTTCTGGACTCAGTACTGAAGCCACCACCTTAAAAACATTTCTCAGCAGTTCCTGTATCTTTATCTCTTTCCACTACTATTCAAAATCCTAGGCAGGAGCATTAGATTGGTTGAGCATGGTCACATGTCTGCATCTTTCCTGCTGGAGGCATGAAGGAATTTCTATAGTTTATATGAAGTGGAGGAAGGCCTTGCCTAGCATGAAATTGCAACCTATTGCAGATCCTCAAGAATAAAAAGGAGGTCTGGATGTTAGGAAAAGAAAAAAAAGTCAAATGTCTGCCAAAAGTTTTTGTCCCATTCTGCAACTATGTGGGTGCTGTCCCTCTTTCTCGCTAAACTGTGAGCTACTTCAGCAATTATCTTGTTTTGCTTTGTATGCCTCCAACCACAGCCCTGGATTAAAGATGGTCATCAAGGGGCAGCTAGGTGGCTCAGTCCGTTGAGCGTACGACTTCAGCTCAGGTCATGATCTCACACTCTGTGAGTTCGAGCCCTGTGTCGGGCTCTGTGCTGACATCTCGGAACCTGGAGCCTGCCTCGGATTCTGTGTCTTCCTCTCCCTCTGCCCCTCCCTTGCTCACACTCTGACTCTGTCTTTCAATAATAAGTAAACATTTAAAAAAAAGTTTTTAAGATAGTAATCGAGAAAAGTGTTGGGTTGTTGTTTTTTTTGTTTTGTTTTAATAAAATAACTTCTTGAGTCCTTGAGAAACACAAACTAGAGTCAAGGTGAGCGACTTTACAAAAACAAAACAAAACAAAACAAAACAAAACAAAACAAAACAAGATCAAGAATAGTTCAATCTTCCTGGACTCAGCAGCAAGGTCACCCAGAATCTGTAAGAGACAAAAAAGCCAGACAGCTGAGACTCGCATCTACCCCCAGGCTGGCCTGCACAAAGGAAAAGGATCCAGGAAGAAAAATCCAGAAATTATGCTAACTAGGCAAATCGGTGATTAAGTCAGGATCAAAATCTAGAATCTATTAATTCAATATCTTCTTTTTAAAAAAATCTTATCCTCTTTTTATTTTTTTAAACAAAAATTCCCTTGGGGCACCTGGGTGGCTCAGTCAGTTGAGCGTCCAAGTTTAGCTCAGGGCATGATCTCGCAGTTCGTGAGTTCGAGCCCCGTGTCAGGCTCTGTGCTGACAGCTCAGAGCCTGGATGCTGCTTCGGATTCTGTGTCTCCCTCTCTCTGCTCCTCCCCCACTCATGAGTGTGCGCTCTCTCTCTCTCAAAAATAAATAAAGCTTATAAAAAATTTAAATAAAAATTCCCTTTGAATTATTGCATTTTCTCAGCTGCACCAAAAGTGATCTAGGCTAATGTATCTATCAGGAGAGACAAGGCAAAGCTGAGTTGTTCCATGGAGACCCAGAAGAGGTAGGATGACCAAGAGATCAATGAGGCTTGATCAAGAAGCCCAAGACAAGAAACTAGGGGATTCCTTTTTCCTTGGGATCACTCACCTAGGGGTGGGAGGAGGAAGAAGAGCCAGGGAGGGAAGCAAACAAAGTGAAATCAGTAGCAGGTGGAGGGAGTGGTGGTTGGAGGCAAACTAGAGGGACAGATGTCAGAACAGGCATCTCCAAAAGAAAGAAATGTGCATTCAGCTGATGGCCACATTCTAAATCGCACAGAGGGAAACAGGAAAAAAAAAAAAAATGTTCAGCACAGTGAAACTGTAGGTCTAGACAATCCAAAACTAGGATGCCTAGCTCCTAAAGGACAGATGTCTGCAAATTCCCTTCAAACAGTGAAACATTTGTGGTTCCTTTTAAATATGTCAGAATTAGGCTCACTAATAATTACAACACTTCCTTTGTCTCTACTTTTCTCAGTTCTCCATGTTCCTCAAGTCAGTAACATTAGGATAATTATTTCAGAGAGAGTGATTTAGGATACTCAGAAGGCATCCTAGCCAGAGTCGAACCACAAACCCTTAGGGCTTCCAACTTTAGAACTCAGGCTGCGGCTGCTGCTTCCTGGTTTGTTGATTAAGATGCATGAATGATAGTTTTTTTATAGATTTTATGACTTCTTCATAAGTACCAGTCATTTTAAATTCAAAAAATCCTTTCTAATTTTGGTAGTCAACTGAACGCCTTGGACATTCTTGTTGGAGAATTAGTACCTCTTGGTGGATGGCCTTCACACCAGACTGTTACATCTATTAATAGTCATGTGTGGATCTTTTTCTGGCCAGAAGCAAGTAAATGCTCCAGGTTTAATTTGTAATATACAAGAATGGATACCTGTTCATTTGGACAAAATATTTTTAAAATTTTGAAACTCTGAGACTTTTTAATATCTGCTACTGACCTACTATGTCTTATCCTTCGAGTTTCCTTACAAACAATTTTACTGAGTCCTAGAAAAAAAGCGCTAAAGCTGAATGGCTGGAGATATCAGAGTATGAATTAGAATCAAAGATTTGCTAGTTATTGGGTTCTTCAGAGAAGCTTAAAAACTTCTGGGAATTGGGTCATGTCCTAAAGAAGAGTGGCTTAATTCAATGTTTACAGTGTTTCTTTATGTGTGTGTGAATTTAATCCTCTGAACCACCAATATTTTGTAGCTGGGTTCCCCTTATGATTATGTCACATGCTCAATGTCGTTTTTTATTATTGACATTTCCCATGCATATTTCAACTTGACACATGCCTCCTTTCCCAGTTACATTACAAACTTCTAAAAGGCAGAGCCTGTAACTCCTCTTTATTTCCTTGCAATACCTGCTCCAGTACTTTGCATCAAGTAGGTGCTAGAGAGGGGCACCTAGGTGGCTCAGTGGGTTAAGCTTCTGACTTCGGCCCAGGTCGAGATCTCATGGTTCATGAGTTGAGCACTGCTTCATGCTGTCTGCTGTCAGTGCAGAGCCTGCTTTAGATCCTGCCTCCCTCTCCCTCTGCCCTTCCCCAGCTCATGCTTTCTCTCTGTCTCAAAAATACATAAAAACATTAAAAAATATTTTTTAAAAGTAGATGCTAGATAGATGTATGATCACTGATGAAACCAGCAGAAACCATAAGTGTAGAGGAGTTGACCAAGTAAGGGGAGAGATGAGCAGAGCCATGAGCCCAGCGCTCAGAAGCTGCCAGCACATTGGCTACACATCATGAGTCACACCAAAGAAAGGGTGACCCTACTTCCCCACTTGAAGAAAAGAGCTTGGTCCTGGCCATTTGGAGCTTATCTCCCACCTGTTCTAACTTCATCTGAGAGATCTGGTTGACCATCATACAGTTGTGCTCCTCAACCCCTCCTCCTGCCTCTTCACTTACATTCCTGAACTAACAGAGAAGCAAAGTAACTAAAAGGAAATATACAAACATGGTCATCACATACGCAATAGGCATTACTGTCAGAAAGGACATGTGGAATCCAAAGGGGCCCCAACCTAAAGCCCAGAACCCAATAAATAGCAAATCTTTGATTATAATTCATACTCTGATATCTCCGGCCATTCAGCTTTAGGGCTTCTTTTCTAGGACTCAGTAAAATTGTTTGTAAGGAAACTCGAAGGATAAGACATAGTAGGTCAAGATGTTGACACTCTTCTGAATTGAGGTTTGGATGAGAAAAACCTGAGGGAGCCCAGTCCTTTCAAGGATGCCCTAAGAGCTAAAGGCCAATCCCTTATTTGGCCTGATTTTTAAAAGATCTGAACAATACATTAGTTTCAAGACTAACCCTAGATTTAATTCTATCACAGAGTTGGACCAGTGAACCTAGTTTTGGTCTAATATTCCCAGCTGCACCCACCAGAAATAATTGATCTAAAATATTTATTCAGGGATTATTCTGTCCAAAACATGAACGAAGTGGATACAAAGATGACAGACACAGGCGTATAGACCCACTCAGACTCTGTCCAGTGGAGATCAAACACATTCCTTGTAAATTATAAGACAATGTAAAACAGGGCTAACGCCATACAAAAGGGGCATGAGGAAAGTCCTGTGAGAATTCAGAAGAAGTAGAATTCTCTTCTACTTCATGACAATCAGGAAAAGTTTCAAGCCAGCATATCATAGAAATTGGTGGGTTTGGGCCAGAGCTAAACTTGTGTGCAGAAAGACAGTCGGAGATGCAGCTGAAAAGTATTCTTACGGGTCTTTAAATTCTTCAAGGGGCAGTAGAGGACCTTACTTTTTTTTTTTTTTAACTTTTCGAAATTTTTTTATTTTCTGTTAACCTTATTTCCATTTTGTTTGCCTTTGTGGAGGGGCAGCTTAAGACCACTCCGGGGTTGTTCCTACCAACTCAGTGCCCGGAACAGTGGGAGCTGCACACCGGTCCGCACGGCAGGCTGAGAGCGCCAGGCTTCAGGAGGGAACTGCTGAACAGGCACAGAGGGCACCCGCTGCGCCTGCAGACCAGTCTGCGACTTCAGGTTGAGTAGCGGTGACCTCACTGGAGCTGGAGCAGTCCATCCACCCTGAAATTCCTCCTTGCTCACAGCCTTTTCCTTTTCAACCTCTTCAGGTTCTCTGTAGAAGCAGAGATCAGGCGTGACCTCCCATGGGTGTTCACGGGAAATGGCGTCACGCACGTGCAGAACTTCCTGGACCACCGTCCACCACGTCAGACCCACTGAGCGAGCTCCCTTGTTGTTGCAAGGCGCGGCAATGTCCACACGGCGCAGAGGAGAGTTTGTGTTACGCAGAGTGATGGCAGGGGGGTTACCAGAAGACGCCTCTGTGGGAGGGTGGTGGTCAGCCCTGGGATCCTAACCACCCCAAGTCTCGGCTCCCGGAAGGCTGCCTGGATCGGGTTAGTGAAGGTTCCAGGAGTGAAGTGGCCGGCAGTGGGACTGGCTCCAGTAGCAGCCGCAAACTTCAGCCCAGCTCGCTGGCCAGGATTCCTGGGTGATAGGACACTGACGGGAGCCGTTTTCAACGGCAACAATGGCACAAGCTGCCAGCAGAAGCTTCTCCCATGTTCTCTTCAGATGCCATCACATTTCCTTTTATAGATGTACTGTTCCATCTGGAAGTCAAGGTTTGTGCCACCTAAGTGGGGTCCTGCTGCAAGGAATTTGAGGACACCCTCCTCCTCCTTCATTTACAGGACATCAAGGGCTCTAGCCATTGTGAACATTTCTCTTTAAGTTATGATGGGAATGCAGAACAACACCATATGGACCCCTCCCTGGGTAGTGTAGAAAGGGGGGACCTTACATTCTTGGCCAAAGAGTTTGGGTTTCTTTCAGTGGACAGAAGGAGCCACTGTAGGTTACGAGCAGAGGAGTGCCATGAACTGTTCCTATGCAGAGATGAACCTAGCAGCAAGAAAGAGAAAGGACCAAGGTGAGGAAAAATGGAGTGTAGACAGAACAAAAGCAATGATGTTCTTGGTGGTGGGAACAGCAGGCAGCGAGGACTGGAAGCCCCAAGTCTGGCTGTGGTGGAATCTGGGGAAGAGGAACCAGATGACCTGACATTCTGCTCTGGGATGGCAGGCAATGGAGTAGTATCCTTGACTTCATGACCGAACACAAGTGGGAAGACAAACCAGAGGAGAGACAACAGTGTTGAGACAAACAGAAAAATTACTTCAGAGTAGCGCATAGTACCTGTGTGGGCTTTTTGTAAAATGTTTCTAAGACCCTCATTACCAGGAAAGGGTACCATGTATTTTTTTTTTTTAAGAAAATAGTTTTTCTTAATCCAAATCTGAGCTCACAAGTCAGCATCTAATTTACTTTTTACCATGGCTTTTCAATACTATTGTCAAGTGAAAGGAGCTTCACATTCAAAATTTATCTTCAACTCTGCTTTTTCACTACCATCCTGTTAGCCCACAGCCATGGACAAGTTTTCTCAGGACGGCTCGAACTTTCATTTATTCCTCCTTAAATTTTATTTTTAAAATATCTACAACGTGTTCCCAGTAGTTCTGAAGAAAATGTAATTGTGGAGGAAGTTTTACCACAGCTGTCTCCAGGCACTACCTTTCTTCCTCTTAGATATCCAAGCTACTTTCAGTTTGCTTGTTTAGCTCTTCTTCCTCTTCATGTAACATGTAACTTCATGTAACTTCTCCCAAATTCCTTCAGTACTACATGACAGGATGTAACTTCTCCCAAATTCCTTCAGTACTACATGACAGGATGTACAAAATTCTTCAAGACTTTTTTTCCCCAATGCACTCCAGCCCCGTTTTTCTCAGTCACACTGGATCATGGTGAGCCAGCATGAACTCCAGGCTATGACTTCCCCAGCAGGTATCTCTATGGAATTGAAGAGGACATTAGCCCAAACCTATAAATTCTGGATCTGTCGCTTTGCTTTGGTTGTTCAAGTTCACCCAGCCAAATGCACAAAACCAGGTGGAAAGTAAGCCTCACTGGACAGTCATCAAGAGGAGCAGTGCTATAACCTCAGAACATGTTTTAGATGTTTAATTTCTACCAATAGTTGTCACCCATTACGCCCCTGCCCATTGGGCTATTTTTCTGTGATAAATCTCCAGAACTTCTCCTTTCAGAAACTCTTTTTTCTACCCCATCCTGACTCCTCTTCCCTTGATAAATGATATGCATAGACATATGTATATATACATAAATACCTGTTTTCTTCACGTATGGGAGTAACTCCACTGTCAATCACCATTACCTGTACATGTAACCCACTTAACCGCACTCTCCATTTTGGAAACTCCAGTTCCCTGAAAAGTTCCTCTGCTCCACAATTATTTCTGTGTCTTGGAATCATCAAGAACAACTCATCACAGATATTTTCTCTTCCCCTGCTCAGGCAGCATTAGTCCCTTTGCTTTTGTGGTGTGAATGTCCCAGCTAGCCATGAGATAGTTGTCCTGTGGGTGCCTGCTGGCCTGGCATCGATGCTCATGCAATGTACCTGAAGGAATAAAGAATATGCCACCCTGAAGTATGACTGTAGAAGTTCAGGACACCCTACCCCAAAATATGCAGCTTTGGTACAGTGATTATTCTGAGCTACAGGCACTTGAAAACCAGCGAATGCACGCAAGGGCTTTTTCTGAACCGCCCCTTCTTTGCCCTAAAGACACATCTTCCCATAGGAACTAAACTGTCATGAAGGTCCTCCCACAGAGTTTTACCATCTAGGAAAGATTGACCCCTGTCACAGGAGAGGAGACAAGAAGTGGATACCACACATAAACTTCATCACAAACTATCCTCCCTCCCTCCCATCTACCCTTCTAAGGGCCCACTCATCTTTCCTAAAAATCATTTACCCTCCTCTAAGAGGCCTACATTTCCTTCCCCTTTCCCTATTAAGATGGTATTTATATTGTAGTAATCATTTTGAAATATATATATGTCAAGTCATTACTCTATACACCTTATATCTATATAGCATATGTCAATTATATCTCAATAAAACTGAAAGAAAAAAATAAACATAATAATAATAATGAATTTTTTAAGTAGATGGTTTTTAATCCTGAATCCCAAGCCACCTTGCAAGTTATTCATTTTTCCCTGGTTATCTCCCATGTATACATGAAGTATACATGTTAGTAAACTTCAGTTTGTTTTTCTCTTGTTAATCTCTCTTTTGTTACAGGGGTCTCAGCTAAGAACTCAGAAGGGTAGAGGGAAAGTCAGCTTTCCTCCCCTGCATAGCAAAGCCACGTGTTGTGTCAACCAACGTAGCTGACACTGGATATGACTTCTACCCCCACATGACGGTAAGGGCACCAATTCCCAAGGCTTCCAAAGCTTTGGATGCCCCTCCTTGGCCACTGGTGAGGCCTTCTCCTCTGTCTCCTCCTGCTGCTGTGCCAGAAATCAGTTGCACTGGGGACCACTGCCAGAACCCAAGGCACCACTGAGGCACAGGAGCTACCAGAGTGCCCCAACTCCCAATACTCCAGTCACTCCACATTCCAGGTGCCCAGGCCTCTCCGCCCCTTTGTTATTGTGTGGGCTGCTCTCAAAACAATGCAACTCTGTACTCTCAATGTTTCAAAGAGAGTTTGTGTAGAAACAGCTCTTCCTTTCTTTGTTATACCAAAAGCTCTCCCCACCCCCACCCAGGGATTAAGACACAAGTCCTTTGGGGGTTGGGTGAGGGGACTAAAAGACAGAAACAGCTACACTTGCAATAGTCCTTTTCCTTTGATGCCTGAGGCGTAGCTACCTGACCAGCCTGGGGCCTGCTTGAATCTCTACTCTCTTCAGTAATTTATTTTCTGTGAGGTTCAGTTCCTTCCAACTGGTCCTGACATTTCTGAATCCCAAGAAAAGATCCCCTTCATCTCAAACTGTTCTCGCTGCCACCTGACCCCCTCCACTCCCAAGGCAAGAGAAGGGGAT
Organism: Herpailurus yagouaroundi; assembly: GCF_014898765.1. Lineage (NCBI taxonomy): Eukaryota > Metazoa > Chordata > Mammalia > Carnivora > Felidae > Herpailurus > Herpailurus yagouaroundi. Next base: position 10,870,801 of record NW_024412406.1, read on the forward strand.
CCAGTGAAATTACCTGTAAAGTAGTGGGTGCCTCTTAGAAGGGAAGTGGGTGTGCATTTGCTGAGCTGAAAGATCAGCAGTGACCTGATGCTTCCATCGGAGCAAAGGAAACTGTGGTAAATTTGAGGATGAGCTTTACAGCAGTCCCTTAGCATTTGGAGACAGAACTAAATTTAGAAAGGAAAGCCTGCTTTGCATCCAGAGATTTCCAAAGATGAGAGGCTTTGGGGTGTTACCTGCAACAATAGGATGAGATGGAATCATGGTGACAGTAATGAGTGTGGAAGAAGATACAGCCCTGACCCCACTCCAGATCCCTGTAGCCTTTCAAAGGGCAAGGAAGAGGACCTTGGCAGCTTCTGGAACCTCACAGAAAGGAGTCGTAGGGAAGAGAGGGAGCACAAGCCATGGATGTGCCCTGAAGGACCTGGATGTAGGGATTTCCCACCCAGAAAGATGCTTAAGGGTGTGGACCACTGTCAAAGACCAAAGAAAGATACACCTAGCCCCTCAGTACTAGACAGGGATGGAATGTGACTTCATTGTCCAGAGACCACCCTAGTGACTAAAGCCACCACCAGCATAGAAAGCCAGCTGAGCCAGAGTAAGACCAGGGCAATCTCCTTCCTCAGACAGAGTCAGGCAGTGGGAGCAAACCCAGCCTTCACTCCATTTCTCTTCCCCAATATATGGGAGAAGCTAAAGCCTAGAAAAGAGCAGAGGGCCTGGAACCAGATCAGTGGCTCATGTGCATGCGTATGTGAACACACCCCCAACATACAAGATTCAGAGGAGGAATGAGAAAGAATGAGAAAGTAGACCTGGCCCCCCCCCCCCCCCCCCCCCTGCCACTTGCCAAGTCCCCTGATCCAAAGCCTGGCTGGATGCTCAGACATTCAAACTGACTATAGTATGCAGCTTTACATTAGATTAGGCTGTCCTGAGTTTAAATAACTGAAAATGACTGGGAAGTTATCAAATCTGTTCAAGACGTTTTTATGGGCTCTGCACCAAAGAGAAGCCTAGATCCAGCACTGCACAGTTGGGGGCAGTGAATGGGGGAAAAGATGGTACCTACCAAGTTCACACTGATCAATAAGCAAGTTACATTTGCGATGTTCTCTCTTAAGCACACAGAAGATCTAACACCTTTCTCCAAATCTCCTTTCCAGGGCTCGAAGTTGTACAGGAGAGAGATTAGAAGGAAATGCAGTCGTATTTCAAGAAATTTCCTTAAACCTCTCAAATTGATTTGGGTACCTTTTATAGCCACAAACTTCCCAGGATTATATGTTGCCTTTGCTCTCATCTCTGTTCCTCCTAAATTGAAGCTCTGGAAGTTGGGATGAAAGCCATGAATATAGAGAAAATATAAATTGTGCAAATTAATCTTATTCCTTCTTCCTCCCACTTTAACCCCTGCTCCTGCCTCTGCCTAAAAAAGACATTTGGAACATCTACTCAGCAATGAACAGACCTTTGTGCATTGAGTATGCTCTTGTAGCAAGCATGATCTGCTTGACCAACTTGAGATACAAATCAAATCCCAACTCCAATTAACCTCCCAAAGCCTCATCTATCTTTTTTTTTCCTCCAGGAATTCTAAAATCTTCCTCTTGGGAGATTCTTGGAAACCTCAGAGATTCACTTAATCCACAGGAAGTGAGTGCAATGGAAAGCGAGAGTCCCCACCATTACCATGCTTCTGCCTGCCACGCAATGTCACTGTTGAACACTGGTCCTGCACAGTCCAGCGCCCACAATGGCTTACTGCCCGAGTAATGGCTCTGAGTTAGCCCCCTATAACTTTACTTTATAACCAGCTCTCTGGCTTCAGACTCACATGCTAAAGCACTGTTCTCCAAAGCAAGAATCAAGCAAGTAGGCTTCCAGCCTCAGCCACATTGTGCCTCAGCCTTCTCCCAAACTGCTTTGGACCTTTGTGATGAGTCTAGGGTACCTAATGCAAACTGGTCCACCAGACTCTAAGAGCTGTACGCCTTGTTAAGCCAAACAAAAGATTCTGGTACACCCTTCAAAAAGGCCTTGCATTAAGCATACTAGAGATTTTCACTCAAATGACTTTTTTCTGAAGAAAGATCTACTCCAAAATTTTTTGCCATATCCACCTACACTGTGGATTACTGAAATTTCTCTTGCTAAAAACAATTTTACCAGGCACCCTGTTGTGTATTTCAACTCTTAATTAATAAATTTCGTACTACTCAGGAACTTTGGGAGTGGCATTGAGGTTTAACTCTGAAATGACCAACATATTCTTCCTTGGCTGAACCAAATAATAATTTGGTGCCAGATTATTGAATTGTAACCCGACATACCCCCTCAATCCACTCTCCCTCCCTCCTCTTTGTTCCCAAGAACACTTTTCCTCACTTTACAGTTGGGTTTGGCCCATGAGAGGCATCTGCAAAAGATGAGAGCTAGGCCGTGACCACAACAGACCCCTTCTCCAGTTGGGTGGCCCCATCCATATACCACCCTTCCCAGCTTCCAGTGCCCATGCTTCCTTCTCTTCCACCACTCCCCAGGACACTGCACTATTCCTTGTTTATTTCTCCAATCCTGCCCGTGACTTGAAAAATGTCCCTCTACAAGATTATCTTCAGATTTCCAAATTTGCAGGTGCCATCTAGTTTCTGCTCAAACCATGACTGATACATCAAGAGTAAAATGAGTAGTCTCTCTAATTTAAGCAAACCATGCTTCTGATTACTGCAACTTTGTATACAAAAAACTCCCCTGTGGCCAGATTCAAGAGGACTCTCAACCATAGCAATATCCCTAGGCCATAATTTAAAATAGTAGACCCTCTTCTAATACCAACGTTGTTCTTGTGGAACCTTAGGGTCAACAATTTCTGCTGAACAATACTCTGCAGCTCTGGGCCAATGGCAAACTGATTTTCAGTGAATTGGCCTTTAAGCATAATGCTCATTTGGTAAAATGACTTTGGCAACTTGATTTTTGGTAAAGTGACTTGCTTTCACACTCGATGCTTCCCTTGTACCACCAGTGAGTTTCCTTGCTGTTTTGGTTTTGAACCTAATGTCTCTCCTACTACACTGTAGGATCCTTTCAGAGGGAGAATCATGTGCTATTCATCTTTGTGTTTTCCCCAGCCCTCTCTTAGGGCCTGATATGGTGTTATGCACAAATAGCTAGTCAGTAAATGTTGGTGAAAGAAAGCGAGTGAACAGAAGACACAGTGAAACACTGAAGCAAATCAGAGAATCTATCAGAGATACACGAACTGTTATACGTGGACAGAGACGGTTCCTATCTCAGTGTGAAACAGTCACTGAGAGAGAAATGAAGGAGGTGGGGGAAGAGAGGGATGGAAGGAAGGTGTCAGAAGAGGAAGGATGGAAAAGAAGAGGGAAGGGAAAATTAAGAAAAGGAAGACAAAGAGGGAAACATCCTTTTATAAATCTATCCTTTTTTAAAGATGCTTTTAAATGCTTATTTACTTATTTACTTTTAAGACACACAGAGAAAGAGCACAAGCAGGAGAGGGGCAGAGAGACGGAGGGAAGCACAGATTCTGAAGCAGGCTCCAGGCTCCAAGCTTTGAGCACAGAGCCTGATGCAGGGCGTGAACTCACAAACTGTGAAACCATGATCTGAGCCGATGTCGGATGCTTAATTGACTGACCCACCCAGGTACCCCTTTTAAGATTTTAAGCAGTAATCTTCACACCCAACATGGGGCTCAGACTCACAACCCTGAGATCAAGAATCACATGTTATACCAACTGAGCCAGCCAGGTATCCCTGTAAATCTATCTCAAGTAAAAAAAAAAAAAAAAAAAAATAGAGATCTCTATAATCAATGACTTACATAAGCAAGTGCATAACTGAAAGGATTTTGCCACTAAGGCATCCTGCATGTCTCTAATAAAGCCTTTAAAAAATTGCGAGTAATTACATAAATAATGTCCAACATATATCTTCTTGAACAGTATTTCCAAATTTTGATTTGAAACCATACGGATTGTTTTAACTCTCCTCAGAAAAAAAACCTCTCTTGAAATTTAAAACCCAAACCAGAAGCCTGACCAGGATCCAAATGTGAATATGGTGGAACTGTCTCTGATTTCTAAAATAGGACCAGAGAAATTACTTTCCCGGCAGTATTTTTAGCAGTGTGAGGGAAGGCGCTCCCTGTGCTGTTTCTTGGCAGGTTCACAGTCTGCCACTCCTGAGCCTGTCCCCTAAATCCTCCTGCACCAGGCAGCATCCACACCCCTGCCTTGGAGCCTCCGGAGTGGCCCGCACAGATTACGGCAGTTCCTTTGCCTGAAGTGAGACATCTAAGACAGTGAGAGCTTATCTCCCTGACAACTAAGCTGAGAATAAGAGTTCATTTATCGCTCAGGTACGAAGTTCCAGAAACGGTGCAATTTAAAGAGAAGCTAATTGCTGTTTATTTAGAGTAGATCCTCTGTGTAGTTAATCGATCCTTTGGAGAAGTAGATGTAATTCTCCACAGATAAGGAAAACGGAGGTGTGGAAAGGAAGAATAGCCTGTCACATGTTCCTCAGCCAGTTAATCATAAAAGCGACATGAAATTAATAACCAGCATTTGTGTGGTACTATTGCTTACCATGCGCTCCTACTACTGGTCCTCACAGCAAACCCAAAAGACAGCTTGAGTAAGTTTTATCATTTTTCCCATGCCACAGAAGGGAAAACTGAGGCTCAGAGAAGGAAAGTAAATTCTTTCCATCCGTACATCTCTAAAGGAGTAGAACCAAGGGTTGGGGCTGTGACTTCTGACTTCCCTGAGCCAGTGCGGTGGTGCTGCCCAATGGCTCTGGCACGATAGGCCGCACACTTGGGGTGATGGGGACTTCCCTGCAGCGAGCATCAAAGAAGCAAACTGCCCAAGCCAGGGCGGCCTGGCGAGGATGTCAGAGTGGCAGAACAGTGAAGGTTATGTCTGTATCTAGATGATCCCTAGATAACGATGTGGCTCATTTGAGAAAACAAAAAACAAGGGGCAGATGGGGCAGGTAATCCTTGACCACAAATGGCATCTGGCTTATAGAAACCACTTCCTTGCAGAGCATGACTCAGGAAAGCCGGGTGACCATATGTCCCATTTCTCTGGGACAGTCATGATCTAGGCTGTTGTCCTGATAGAAGCAGGCATAGTGCCCTCCTGCTCGCGAAAGCATCCTGGCTTGCACAGTAATCATATAGTCCCCCTACACACAGGAATTTGTATCTCATAACTTTCTAAAGCAAAATGCTTCCCCTACCCTCTTTGATACTCCAAAACATAACTGCAATGCCAATTTTGATCAAACAGGTACATCATAACATACTAATGTCAGGAACCCAAGGCAGAGTTCAGAGCAGAAACCAGGCTGAACCAATTTATGTGGAATTTACACTTTCTCAACCTTTTCAAGTTGGTTTTTAAAAAAAGAAAAACAGTAAATCCTACGTGTTCCCCAGGTTCACTGTAAATGAAGCTCCCTAGAAATTTTCCTACAGCAAGCATCATTGCTAAGAGACAGCCAGAAAATATCTTCGTGCTGGAGCTCTTTGTTGCTATAATAATGAGCCTATATTTGGAGGAAAAGAAGCAACTTCACTTTTAAAAAAAAAAATCACACAGATACAAAATATAATCTAAGACAATACTTGAAATTTTTAAATCCTCAAAAAAAACCACTCAATGTCATTTTCTCTAGCACTACAATGACACAAAGGAGGAGATATCACAGGTGTTGAATTACTTTCTATCTACTTTCAGACATGGCAACTTGTCCTTGGTCATTTTACAATCAGCCCACGGGTTTACAGTTTCCTAAGCAGCCTTTCTGTCTTCTAATTGCCTTTAAAAGAACCAACAGTAAAAGCTAGAAGCCTTTCCATGCCCCTGGGCTTCACCCCAAGACAGCACATCACATACTTTCCTGCATCAGCAGATCAGATTACATGTGCCTGAGAGAGCCCCTGCCTGATCTCCAGTTCTTCAAGGATCCATTACTGTGTTTTCCAGGCACCTATGGGACTCCGCCCTCCAATTTCTCACTTACTGGCTTCAAAGGCGACTCTCAGTGTCATCAAGATTAAACCAGATCTTAGGGAGGCAACATAATGCCATACTTAAGAGCTTGAGCTTGAGTCCAAGACTGGAGTCCAAATCCCAGCTCTGTCATTTACAAGCCATGTGACTTTGGTTAGTTTATTTACGTCTTCATCTGGAAAATGGGGATGATGGTGCTGCACAGCTCACAGGGTTTCTGAGGAGATGCAGTGAAATAATTGATACAATGCCTGGTACATAGTATGCGCTCAAAAAGTATCCATGTCCATTCTTAGAAACTGAACATGGCCTAACGTTTCAGGTGACTTAAAATCATTGTGGTAAGGGAGAAGGTGGCTTTCATAAAAAGGTGGCAGAATTTGGAATCGGAAAACTTGAATTCTAGTCCTGGTTTCCTCACTTAGTGGCTTATATGGCTTTGGATTAGTTTCTTTGAACTGCAACCCTTCCCCCCTGCCAGCCTTATAAAATGATGATAAATACATCCTAGAGTCATTGACAGGATCCAATAAAATAACATAAGGAAAATTTTTTTGTAAATCCCACATCTTTAAAATTATTATTATTACTCAAAATGAGACTAAGAACATAATGTAATGTAATTAAATGTAATGTAATGAAAATGTCCGGTCTCTTAGCCAGACAGTTCCACATACGAGGATCTCAGGACCGAGCTGGAGGGCTATGGGGAGCCCCATACCCTGGACCACACCAGCCTGGCTGCTCCGTTTCCTATTCTGGCAGCTTTCACAGGAGACTGTGAAACAGCAGTTTCACAGGAGACTGCAACATGGGAGTTCTCTTCTTGCCACGTACAATGTTCCACCAACTCCCCAAAAAGGAAAATGATGCGTAGAAGGGCAGGCTGGTGTGATGTGTCCTTCTATGCCCACAAGTCCAAACAAGAAGCAACAGATGACACCATGCACAATCTCTAAGAAACACTCTTGGTAATATGGTAAAAAATGAGAACCCGCCTAGCTCACTGGGAAATTGCTAATCACAACTTTGTCATATGTGCTTTCCTGGGGTGAGGGAAGAAAGACATAGAGGAGGACAATTGTTGGTATCCTTACACAAGGCCTAAAAGGAGGGCCTAAGTAAGAAATGACCTCTACAGCAGCAAGATAGAACATTCAAAAAAAAAGCAATCACCCCCAAAGAGAAGCTTTTAAATTAGCATTTTAAAATTTATAAAGTATTTTTATATGTTACCTTAGGGAAGCCTCTTGTTATAGTATTTCCCTTCTTCCAAGCGACATTGGACACCCGTAGACACTTGCGTTATTTTGTAAACAGGATCCCAAAGCACCAGAAAGGTGAGACTATGACAGCACACTCTTCCCTTAGCCATGCCCACCTGGTAGTTCTAAGCCCAGGTCTATGTAATCAACAAAAGAACATATGGATCTGCTATAGTTTGTGAAGAATCATGTTAATTTCAGTGCAACTGTATTCTCCAGACAACTGGTTTTGCAGAACGTGTCAATTCTCACCTCTAGCTCTTCTGTACCCATGAAAAGCAAGGAACAGAGCTGAAGGATTCCATTTGGCTGTTCAATTTGAGAATTAGGAGATTTATACAAAGTTAAAGTTGACCCTACTGTCACTGAGTATATAATTTGAGCCATTTCTCTAGTAATGGAAATGGAGCCATACTGAACCACCCTCAGACTCACTCTGGCTCTTAGGGTGAGCAGATAATGAAACTTAACAGTGCAATCAAAGGCTTGGAAAGAATGACCACCCCACAGACAATTACCCGCACACCCTTGGTATCTTGAGCTCAGTGCTACAATACCATGAGCAATTCATTTCAGGAAAAACAGCAAAAGGAACTGCTGCTGCCTAGGAGGTAGCTGCATTGTTATTGTGGTGAATGAAATACACAAGCTCCTGGAGCAGGAGACTTGGGTTCAGATCTCAGCTTCTCTAGTTACTGATCACTTGGCCTCAGGTATGTTGTTTTACCACTCTGACTTAGCTTCTCATTTGTGAAATGTGGATAATAATAGTATCTACCTCACAGGTTTAGCATAGAATTAAATAAATTAATATTCTAAAACAAAGAGAAAGTGTCAGGTGTACAATAAGCATCCAATAAATGTTGGCTACCATTATTTGAGTTTGAAGGTGATGATACTAATGTAAGCACTGCAAGATTCTATTTTGTCACTGACGATGGTAACAAAGACCAAACATCTGCTTTTCTTATAACAGCCTTCTGTGGCTCCATCCATTAGGAATTCAACAGAGCCCTTTCCCAGGTTATATGTTCAGCCTCCTTCATCCTAACCTAAATAGTTATGTACATATAGTATACATTTTAGTTGATGGGTAAACTATGTGCTAAATGTTCACTGAGCTGCCAGCTACAGGTGTGAGAGCACTGCCCTTCCAGACAACTTAAACACCATTGACACTTCATTGTCATTCTCAGAGCACTGCCTGCTATGTAATTAGTGCAACAACCTACATGTCATGCCAACTCTGGAGGCAATGTTTTGCCTAAAGCTTTGTTTAGCAGCCTCCATGTGGGAGTTCGCCCACCCAAGAAACGTGTAACAAGGCAAGCAGAGCAAGGGGGAACTGGGCAAGAAGGCATCAGGGTCAAAGGCATTGCCTCAAATTCTCTAGACGGTATAGAAAAGCAGTAAGTAAGCAGTGATTAATTTCCACAAGGAGGACCCTTGCAAGATAATGAACTGAATTGCCATAAAGTCCGTCAGAATTTGTGTTTTATCTTCCTTTGAGCTCTGTGCACAATAGATCCCATTCCCTGATTGCTGGGTATTGCTTCAAATTCAAGAAACACACTATGTTCTGTTTTTATGGTAATTGATGGTCTTGTTGAGAAAATGTACAACTCTATCAGTTGCTGAACCAATTGTTCAATTAAGTTGTCTCTGCATTTCCCAGGCCAGGTGATTCAGTTGTTAAAGGAAGCAAGCAACCTCCTTGCTTTCACAGTAGGGACTTCTTTTTCCCTCCCCAACAGCTGCCTCACGTGCTGTAACTAAAGATCCCATACCACAATTGAAAAGAAGAACATGATCTCTAGTTCATTTATTCCTACAGAATAGGATTCTCTATAGCAAATTATAAACCCAACACTTAATAGAGGTCAGAATACAATTAAGTTTTTAATACATGCATCTGCATATGTGATGAAAGCCAAGCAGCTGCCTTCAACTCAGGGCTTAGGGGAAAACGGAAAGGCATTTGAAAATGCAGGGAGACATGTGCATGGAAAGTGGATTTTATGGCTGTGAGGCCAAGAAGCTGGACATCTGATTGACCTAGTACCTCTGCCCACACAGCTTCACAAGGAATCCATGGTACACAGGTAGACACAGCTCTCCTGATCCCAAGATGGTAGCTAAGAGAGATCGCCTCACATTTCAGGTGGTAAGAGGGCTGGAAGAAATTTGCAGAATTCTTCCTCTGACTCCAAACCCTCTAAAAAGAGTTGGAGGATCTCAGTGCCATGGCATAGACCCCCACCAACGGAGGCATACAGGGCAGTTTTCCTGATTCTATAAATACACACAGCTCTGTGGGGCACCTGGGTGGCTCAGTTGGTTAAGCATCTGACTCTTGATTTCAGCTCAGGTCATGATGTCACGGTTCGTGAGTTCAAACCCCATGTCTGGCTCTGCACAGACAGTGAGGAGCGTGCTTCAGATCCTCTATCCCTCCCCTCTCTCTGCCCCTCCCTTGCTATCTCTCTTTCTCAAAAGTAAACATTTTTTAAAAGACAAAAAAAAAAAAAAAAGAAATGCACAGCTGTAATTACAATATGTCTTTGGTACTCATTCTAATCCTCCACAATTACGAATTGAGGAAAACTTTAGTGAAGAGAAATATCTCTGACCAGTTCTTCCCAGATTGTCTTATTCTTTAATTATCTGGTTCTATTTCCACAATGGGGCTCTTATTTTAACAGATGAAGCTTCCTGAGCCTTTGATCCCTTTCTTCAATACCTACCAAGGCAGTTTCAGCATGTCCACCTCATCTACTGGATGCCAATGTGGTTTCCATGCTTCAAAGGCACATCCCATCAGCAGATGAAGACTGGCTCCAAGATACCCATGCCAATGTACTAAATTCTGCACCATGTCAAACATTGTCCCATATCAGCCTCATGTTCCAATGGTTCCTCATGTTCCTGGTCCAAACTCTCAAGATCAATTCCCAAACTTAGTCTTTCTTGTTCTTGCAAGAATCCTGTCTTGAAGCTCTGTTGATGAATAATCCTTTGCTTTTCATAACAGAGAATGTCTGTTCCTACTTGGGCCATGCTGAAAGGTAATTCTTCCTAGTGACTGGTCTGGAAACAATGAGGAGAAGCAGATCTTCAGAAGGCCAAGGGTGTTCCTGGGGAATATCCATCTTGGGTTAGTCTCTCGGATGGTCTCTAGATGTTGCAGATTGAATTGTGTCCCCTCAATATGCTGGAGCTCTAACTCCCAGTACCTGTGACGGTGCCCTTATTTGGAAACAGGATATCATCAAATTGAGTTCATTCTGGACTAGGATTGGTCATAATCCAGTATGACTGGTCTTTATAAGAAGAGGAGAAGACACACAGGCCAAGAGGGGAGAATGCCATGTGAAGATGAAAACCAGGACTGGAGTGAGGCACCTACAAGACAAGGGATGCCAGGCATTGCTGGCAACAACCAGCAGCTTGGAGAGCGGCATGGTACAACTTCTCCCTCAGATGCGCTAAGAAGCAACCAACCCTTGATTTCAGACTTCTGGCCTTCAGAACTGCCAAATAATAAGTTTCTGTTGTTTCTGTAATTTCCCCTTTGTGTGTCGATTTGTTATGACAACCCTAGAAAATTAGTACACCAGCCAACAGGAAGCTGCTCTCTCTACTTCTGCCAGCCCAGAGCAGTCTAGGGAACCTTGAAGCTTATACACAAATATCCTCATCACATATCTCAGGGTCCCACCTCTCCCCTAGGAGGGCCTTAATATTAGCATAGAGACTTTCTAGGGCTATAACTCTATGACACTTACTGCAAATCTTGTGCCTGGTTTTCAGCTCCACCCACCTTCCAGCTTTGGAAGATAAGGGCCTATTTAGCTGCTGTTGCTGTCAAGGCCCTCTAGCTCTCACAATGTGACTTCATTTGATGGGTGGTTGGTCCGAATATGCCATTTTCTTCCTTCAGGGTTTCCATGGCCATTAACACTAGCCAACCAGTTCTTCAATCCTTCCATCATTACCCACATTTTTCAAGCATGGGGACTATTAGATAAGCCATCTGTCCTCTTCCTGCACCCCATCCACCCCAGATGAGCATTTTAGTAAGTTTGATACTATAGACACCAAGGGTTATCACCACAATATGAACCCAAGCGCTGGGGTCATTGCTGCCACCTGGCCAGAGAAAGATCCAACTTCACCTCATCCCATGGGTGTGCTCACTAGGACCACTCCTGATACCAACCATGTAAGATTAGAATCTCCTGGGGGGAGAGCTTGAGACAAGGATTGAGTAAAAGGAGTTTGGGAAGTGGTCCTAGGAAACACCATAAGGGATTGGAGGGATGAGAAAGAGAAGAAAGGAAGCTAAGACAGATATGTTAATGAGCTGGTTACCAATTTGGGTGGGAGGAGCTAAATCCTAGTGGGGAACCCTGGGAGACCTCACAGAGCTCCCCTCAGAGTGTTCCCACCTCTGGGGCAAGGATTCTGGGGTATTTATCCACCAGCTCCCATCTGTCACTGATTGCAGGCTGCTCCCAGATGTGTTAATTTTCCAGCATTTCTGGTCTGCCCTGTGTCTGGGCCAAGCACGCTCCTAGGATCCAGAGAAAGCCCCACACAGGGAAGTGTAGGGAGTTGTAGTAAGAAACAGCTGCCTGTTCAGGAACAGTGACGCTGAGGGACCGTAGATGGAACACACCCCATGCTGCTACACCCCCACTATAACAAACTCAGGGACAATGGACTTGAGTTGGGGCAGAAGTGAGATAAAGTCTGAAATGGGAGCATAAGAAGAAAGTTGATGCCACTTTTCCTTAGTCACTGCCCCCAACAAACAAGAGTTTTTTACTTAAGTGTTCAGGGTCAAGAAAGCTAAGAGGCCATTTGTTCAAGGACAGAGTAATTAACTGTATTTATTCCACTGAAGTTGTTTCAGTCTTCTCTAGCTGCTGCACAGAATATACAATCCCTGCTGGAACATTATTTGCTGTGTGGCTCAGAAACATCTTGCTGGTATTGCCACCGCGGCGCTAAAAACATTTCCCCTGGATGTGAGCTGGTGGAAGACAACCGCTAGACAGGATGCTAGCCAAAACAAACAAACAAATGACACCATGTAGAAGCCATTTACTATATTGCTATTTCTTGGGTTTACTTGTCACCTCCATGCTGGATTCCAACATTTGTTATTTAACTATTTCTAGTGAAGATCACAGTCTAACTTAGGGACTGTAGCCATTTGGAAACAAATAATTTACATGCGCTCTATAAAGATATTACAGTTGGTCTTGAAAGAAAATATAAACCATGGTGTCAACATAGTTGCTTAGGGCTGAAAAAAATATCATTTTTCCCTTCTGTCTGTTTCATGCCAAGTAGAGCAAAGCCTGGGATTTTTTTTTTATGTTTGTTTATTTTTGAGAGAGAGACAGAGCATGAGAGGGGGAGGGGCAGAGAGAGAGAGGGAGACACAGAATTCAAAGCAGGCTCCAGGCTCTGAGCTGTCAGCGCAGAGCCCGACACAGGGCTGGAACCCACAAACACAGGGCTCGAACCCACAAGCCATGAGATCATTACCCAAGCTGAAGTCGAACACTTAACCGACTGAACCACCCAGACACCCCAGCTTGGGATTTTAAACAAGGGACTATAGGAAACCTGGGTGGCTCAGTCCGTTAAGCATCCAACTTCAGCTCAGTTATGATCTCATGGGTTCATGAGTTTGAGCTCCGCATCAGGCTCTGTGCTGACAGCTCAGAGCCTAGAGCCTGCTTTGGATTCTGTGTCTACCTCTCTCTCTTCCCCTCCCCAACTCACTCTCTTTCTCTCTCTCAAAAATAAACAAACATTAAAAATTAAAAAAAAAAACAATAAAACTAAATAAGTAAGGGAGTGTGATGCCAGTCCTCCAGATGGTAGGGCAAGTAGGCAAGACAGCAACTGGCTAGAATGTATTACCCTGCCTCTCTTGTTTAGCAGAGAGAGTTTTCTGCAATTAATATAAACCCTTCCAATAATAACAGGTTGAACCATAATGAAATTTCTGGTCTTCTCTGATTTTTTATTGCAAAAATTGCAAATGTCATACTGTTTAAAGTAATAACTCTCCAACTGAGTTACATGAGTGTAGATTGAGGTGCTATCAGCTAAAAATGCCTGGGGGCACTCACCTGGACCCACAGCAAATCCCCACAGACATTTCCCCTTTTGGAGCCATTGCTATGGCTGGACCAGCTTTTTTGGTTGTTATTATGATTGCAAGATGCCTTCAGCAACAACCATCATCAGGGAACTTATAAAAAGAGAGTTTATTACTCACAAGTCCTAGAGGGTACATGACATACAACACATCCAGAGCCACACAGGAAGCTGGAGGGAAGGACAGTGGGGAAGAGGAGAGACTTGGGGTTCTGCTTTTATTGGGATCATGGGCACAGTGCCTAGGGTTTTGTGGACTCACTCTTTATGGGTGAATGTAAAACATAAGAGCAGGAATTAAAGAAGTAGAAATGAAAAGCAAGTGGTCAATTGACCAGAGCTTTCTAATAAAAAAAGAAACTTCATGGGTGGGGCAACCTGGCTCTTTATCTAGTTGTGAGGCTGGGAATGTGTTTATTCAAGAGGGATGTCTCTGAAGTGGATGCAATCAGCAATCAAAAGCTTAATCTCAGGCACTTACATTGCAATCAAAAAAGCGAGCGAACAGGTGCTTACATTACAATGAGCTTTCCTGTCCACAGCAAGGGTTCAGCCTGGGTCCAGCTCACTCCAAAATAAAGGCAACAGGAAATACAAACCAAACCACATCTTTGATGAAACTAGAAAACATACAGAGCCCCAAATACAAAATACAAGGAGGAACTGCCAAATGCAAGAGTGTCAAACAGGGATGTGGAACGATGCTGCAAGAGAATGCCTGTGGCTACAAATCTCAACAAAAGGAGCAAAGCACTGATTTGTAAAGCAGGTGACATGCACAGATGGACAAAACAAATAATTCCCAATTTAGAACAGGCTCCATGGATTGGGAATGACACCAAAGAGAAGCAGGGGGTTTCAAAGCTAAATGAGAAATCAATAATCATGCCATGTTCGCAGGAAGCCATCTGTCTGTGAGGCAGGGTAGATACAGTCGCTCATTCTTGTTGGCTAAAAGGAAATAAAGGGGTCTACGTAAGCCTATATACAACTACCCCATCTCATGAAAAATAGTCACTGTGAATCTGGAAGTGTTCTTGCTAGCCTGAATATGACCTGACTCCCACGATCCCCTCCCAACGTGCCCAGGACACACACCTCCCTCCTGCAAATAGCTGGTTCAAGAAGATCTCACCTCATTCAAAGAAGAATACTCAAAAAGGATCCAACTCTAAAACAACATAATCTTCAGAGTAATGGCAAAAGATTGGAAACACTGAATGTCCATCAATAGGCAACTAGTTCAGTAAATTATAATACCTCCAAACAATAGATTTCTGTGTATCTGTTAAAAAGATTGAGGTAGCTCTGTACATACTAATAAAATACTTGAGCTTGTATTCTATATTATTCAGCATAGCCTAAGTCATACCACAATAGTAAACATATCCCTAATATTTAGTAGCTTAATACAATAAAACTTTTTTTTTAACATATAACATGTGTCCTGGGAACAGGGGGTTTGCTCTGCTCCATATTATCCTAACTCAGGGACTGGGGTTCATCATCTAGAACATCATAATCACAATAGCAGGAGGAAGAAGGCAAAAGAGAATTATGTATCTGCTCTTAAGTCCTTCTACCCAAAAATGAAACATCACTTCTGATTATGTTTCATTGGATAAGGCAAGTCATATTATCATCTAACTATAAAGTGTCAGAGAAGTGCCTTCCTACTGCATTAGCCAAAAATAAAAGTGGAAATAGTAATGAGCAGCAATGTTTACCATCATCCCCAAGAATTATTATTAAGTAAAAGAAGAAAGCAAGCTTTATTCTTTACATCAAAAACATGTTACAAGGGCACAGGGGTGGCTCAGTTGGTTAAGTATCCAAACTCTTGGTTTTGGCTCAGATCATGATCTGATGGTTCATGAGTTCAAGCCCTACATCGGACTCCATGCTGACAGCACAGAGTCAATTTGGGATTCTCTCTCCTCTCTCACTTCCCCTCCCCTGCTCACATGCTCTCTCTCTCTCTCTCTCGCTCTCTCTCTCTCTCTCTCTCTCTCAAAATAAAGAAATAGGCTTCAAAAAATAAATTAAATAAAAACATACTACATACACTTTATATTGTTGATATACACTGAATATTTCTGGAAGTTTATATTGATAATAAGAAGATAACTCTAGGTAAGTATAGAAAAACTGAATGGTTTCATTTTCTTTCTTTTTTTTGACAGAGAGAGAGAGAGAGAGAGAGAGAGAGAGAGAGAGAGAGTGCATGCAAGCAGGGGAGGGGCAGAGGGAGAGAAAGAATCTTAAGCAGGTTCCATGCCCAGAGCAGAGCCTGACTCAGGGCTCGATCTCACCATTTTAAGATCATGACCTCAGCCAAAACCAAGTGTCAAACTCTTTGGCCTCTGCACTGATAGCATGGGGCCTGCTTGGGGTTCTCTCTCTGCATCTCTGTTCCTTTCCCGCTAGCACACATGTGCATACACACACACACACACACACACACACACACACACACACACATGCTCTCTCTCAAAATAAATAAACAAACAAACAAACTAAAAAAAGAGTCAGACACTTAACTGATCCACCCAGTCACCCCTGGGTGGTTTAATTTTAAGATTTAATTTTCACTGTATGTGATTTTGTAATTTGTATATTTCATACCATATGCACGTATTATCTACTAAAACCATGTATTAAAAACAAACAAAAATAAAAGGCCGATGTCCTTGACCTGGAAACATAAAAGGCAATATGAGAGAATCTATCTCCATTTGCCCCCCCCTTGAATGAGGTGATGTGAGGGTTTCCCAGAAAGGCGATGTAAGCCCTGAAGATTTTTTTTAATTATTTAAATTTATAAAGATTTAGTCATCATGGCTTAAAAATACAATTTCCAAATAGGGGATGTTTTTAACTCAGACACAAAGTCAGTAAATCATGTTCTGAAATAAACTGATAATGATCAATGTCTATAAAAACAATGGCCAGGGGTACGTGGGTGGCTCAGTCAGTTGAGCGTCCAACTTCGGCTCGGGTCACGATCTCACGGTTCGTGAGTTCGGGTCCCGTGTCGGGCTCTGTGCAGGCAGCTCGGAGCCTGAGCCTGCTTCGGATTCTGTGTCCCCCCTCTCTGCACCCCATCCCTGCTTGTGCTCTCTGTCTTTCAAAAATGAACATAAAAATAATTTTTTTAAATGATGGCCAGATTACTGCACAATGTAACTACCCACTTTCAGCCAGAATGACAGAGTGATAAGTGCATTAGTTTGTGGAGAATGAACTCCCTGATGAGTACCCATTATGAAAAATATTAGATAACAAGCAACTAGGGAGAGATGCCAATTCTTGATTACAGCATTATGCCTGGGGTGTGAACCAGTCATCTGTCTATCAAAGAAAGCCCAACTACTTTCTAAAAGCAGCAGGAACCTATCTCAGGAAGAGAAGGATGTACTTTCCTTATATAAACTGCATGTCTAGTACATTTCCCCAGCCCAGTATCATTTTTAATGTAAACGTCATCTTGCTACAGAACTCATTGTGCTTTCAAAGTTCCTTAGATCACTAATTAGTTATGTCACATTAATAGCAGCTTCTCAGTTCTGTATCTTTCCATACTGATAGTTCTGTTGAAAAGAAGAAAAAAAAAAAAAGACCAGCTAAAGTCAGGGAAGACACTGATACTTTCTGGGCACTTGCATACCACCCTATGCCCCACATGATGGCCTCATGCCACGCCTCCATTCCAGAAACACAAGGGCTCACAGTTGAAATAAACCACTCCCAAGGGCCCAGTATGGGACTCTGACCACGGGCAGAGTGAGGCGTTGTCTTGAAAGCCTTTATTGGTAGGATCCACTTTGCTCTAGCTCTGTGTGCTGAGGCTGGGGCAGGAGAGATTCTGAGTATTGATAGAGCTCATCACTGTTCTTTTTCAGCCATTCTGCCTCAGAGGGCTATCCAGTTTATATGTGCCACAGCAAACCTGGGATTAAAGTACATCTTGAAATAGCCTGCACATAAAAAGACAAGTTCAAGAACAGAAGGAACAAAAGGTGAAATAAGAGGAAGGGAAATATTTTCTTCTTATGAAATTGGCCTACATAAAATAGTGCAACATAAATGTAGATTCTTGAAAAGCCATATGAAAAATCAGCATCTACACTGCCTTTGGCTCAGGACAGACTCTTAAAGGAATAAAGGAGTTGCAAAGACGAAGGAGCCTAATTCTCATGACCTCACAGAATACCAAGGTCCCAGGGGTACCGCAATTCAGCCCAAAGAAAGTGACTCTATAATGAGTAAACCAGTTTGGGGAACTTGTTCTATTCCATGGCTTTTTGTCGTTTTCAACATAGCCAACAGAATAAGTTATTTTTTAACAAAATTCTACATAAATATCAATAAGAAAAAAAAATGTTCAGCCAGACTGTATGTCCTGATTTTCTATTTAGGAACTATAACCACTGTATCTCGATTTGTATGAACAGCATTTATTAAGCACCTACTGCATGCCAGGTACTATGCTAGATACTAGAATACATCGTTAAGAATGCCAGTGCTGAGACCTCAGAAGTTGATATCTAGACATGTAACAAATAACTTATAGTGGCTGTATTGATCATATTGCTTGGCATCTGATGGGAACTCAGTAAGTACTGATTGAAAAAATAAACTTTAAATAAATGAATGATAGAGATTTATGAAAAAGAGAATGCCTAAGTCTGAACTGGACCAGGGGAGAAAGTCACAGAGGAGGTCTATATCTCCTTCTCAACCCCATAAATTAATATTCATTAATATAAGAATGAAGAGTTTGTAGATAAATAACAGTTCTTCAGAAAGTTGGGCAACAGGCAGGCCTTCCAGACAAAGGCAATCAAGCATAGAAAGGCACTGAACTGTGGGAGAACAGGGTATGTTCACAGGACTGCTGATAGATCAGCACTGCAACAAGGACTCCTGTGAGGAGGTGGTAAAAGGTGAGGCTTGGCATGTAGGTCAAATCTAGATCAGAAAAAACAGTGAGGAGTTTAGCACCTCTGCTGGAAACAATGAGGAAGTAGTTGTAGTCTTGAAAGAAAATCTCCTTGGCAGCCATCTGGAAAATGAAATTGAATTCATCAAGAATGGACACAGGAAGGAGAGCCAAAATAAGACAGGCACAAGAGGGAGGCTTTAGAAACTCAGAAGGAAAAGGTAGAATTGGCAGGGAGGTCTTGGTGACTATGGAAATCTGCAAGAAAGGGAGAGAAAGGAAGACAAAGAGGACAGCTCTGAAGATCCCAGTTTGAGTGACTCTGAAATACTTGGAGAGTCTGATTTGAGAGAAGGTGAGTGTACAAAGCCAGGGGTTGGGAAGGAGATACAGATCCTAAGTTCAACTTGAGTACATTGACCTTCAGGTTAGTTGGAACCTGATGGGGGCAGATTGTGCGGCCAGGAGAGATGGTGATAAGTTAAGACTTGAGGGTCACAAAATCATTGACCAGGAGCTTCTGGATAATCTGAAGGTAACAACCAGTATCCTAATTACTATAAAAGCAATTAACAGAGGAGCCTGGTTGTCTTAGTCAGTTAAACAACTGACTCTTGATCTTAGCTTGGGTCTTGCTCTCAGGTGGTGAGTTCAAGCACCGTATTGGGTCCATGCTGGGTGTGAAGCCAGTTAAAAAAAAAAAAAGCATATAACATTATAACATTTACTGATATTGTTAACATGCCTGACACTTAGTGCCTTACATAGATTACCACATTTAATTTTCATAACTCTTTAAGGGAAATATAGTTATTATCCCCATTTTTCAGTTGAGTCAACTGAGACAAACAGAGGTTATATAAATTGGCTTAGTTCTTACAGCAAGTAAGTGCTGGAACTGAGATACTGCCTTCTCTCTAGAGCAGAGAGGTTCTAAATAGGAGGACAAGTCCATAATCTACCCCAAAATGTTTTGGTTTCCCAGCACAATACTGTTACAAACTGAATTTGAATAACTTTGGCCACAGTCTGCCCCTCATCCCCCCAAGTTCACCACTAGCATACCATAGCATCTTGTACCCACCTACATGCTGTGATGGACACTGACATGCACTGTTCAGCTCCCCTCTCATGGAAGGATTTGTCCCAACCAACTGTAAGTTCCTTTAGGGTTTGCCCCAGCTGCAGATAACTGTCTCTCCCAAGGTCCCACCCCTTCTAGAGCAGCCCACATCCAATGGCTGATCACAGATAAGAAGGAAATAAAGGCCAGATCATCTCGGCCTAACACAGAAGGACTCTGATTGGCCATTCCAATGTCAAAGTCCTGGTGAGGTTGAAGGAGGCTCTCATCATGCACTGCAACTCAACTTCTCCCCCTGCCCAATCCTGCATCCTTCCCTCCCTTCCATAAGCGTCACTGTCCAGGGCTCTTCCCAAAGAACATTTTGCTCACTCAACTCCATCCCAGAGTCTGCCTCCTGGAGAATCTAGCCTATGACATATAACCTGCCTGTTCCTTGAACACATTAAATTTTGACATCTATGAAAGGGGTCAAGCACGGCCTTATGAGCTTCTGAATCCTTAAGACTTAGAGCACTTTAATATATGAACAAAAGCAATTTCAGAGGGACTTAGCTGACAGCGAACAAAAGTTGATTCAGATTCCTGTCCAGGCAAGAAAACCTACTAGGAGTTCAGTCTGGGGTTGCTCCAACCTTGGTTCCCATCTGCCCTCCCTTTATTTTTTAATGCTTGCCATTGAAGACTCCACACCTTCAACCTAAACTTCCTAAGCCCCAGCCCTTTCCAATTCAACAGGGGATAAAGTCTCAGGATATAAAGCAGGTTCTCTTCTGCTCCACTCAGGACAGAGTCAATGTAAGCAGAAGGAAGGCAATAAATCTCACTGTTACTCATTCATTTCTGTGACTGAGAATGTTGTCTGCCACCCAAGAATCCTCCATTAAAATGCAAATAATCTTAGCATATATATGTACATGCATCCTATATGTCTCCAATATTTATGTATTGATAAAAAGATGAAAAGGGCTCACACCAAAATGGAAATGAGGGTTTTCTCTGGGAGGTACAATTACTGGTATTTATTTTCTTTCTTTTTCTACATATGCATTTTTCTAAGATGAGCCTGAGATGTTTTTGTAACAAGAAAGAAAATATTAAAATGATTTTTCCAAGATAAAAGGATTGTACCTTTCTCCTGTACAAATAACCTTGGAAACAGAAGCCCATTAAGCTATGAGCCTGAGAGGAAGGTATTAATACCTTGCTGTTAATTAGTTAGAAAGCCAGTCAGCTCATATGAGAGCACTGAGGAAATGAGATGATTGATAGGCTCAGACAGGATAGAATAGTTCCGCATTAGGTGAAACTGGCCGAGGTGAGGGGACAGTTTTATGATTAAGACATCTGAGGTCACCCAGAGGAGGAAGACTTTGCAAACGTGGACATGGGAGACATTACAATAACCTCATCCGTCACCCTCCTGTCATCCATCTTTCTCTGCCAGCTCCCAAGGCATGTCGAGGAGGGAGCCCTCAGCTGGATGCACTTTTGCTCTTTATGGCCACATGGGGCACCTGCCCAGAACCCCTGCCTACCTCCCTTCCCCCTCTGACGATTTCCGAAATCTCCTTTGTTTCTCAACCTTGAATTTAGAGTCCAGAACTAGGCCAAAACACTCAATTCCTTGTCTCCCCTCCTCCAGGCCCCACCCTAGCCCTTCTCAGCGTTCAGAGCAGAGAAGAGCCCTCCAAACGGAACCAGAGATAGGAACACAAGGAAGAAAAGGGGACTGACTCCCAGCTTGTTTCTTTTACACTCCATTGACACCCTCCACTAAAAACTGCCTTCACCTGCATCTCCACACCCCTTGCCTTATGACCTGGCAGCCCTCTCCCAGCTGGCTTGTTTTTTTCACCTTCAAGGACACTGGTTCTGTACCATACAGTAGGGTCTGCTCATTCCCAAATGGCCCACAACCAATGCAGTCCATCTGCATGTGGGAATGTACAGACATCTGTCCTGCCCCATGGAGGACAAAGGCTGAACCCCTGTCTCTGCCTGAGATGTCTCTGTCCCCACTCCTAACTGTGCAGATTCCCCCATGTTGACATGCACACCCTGCCCTGCATGTTTCCCTCATATCCAGAAGGTACTAGAGCCACACAACTCCCTATCCCCTGCCCAGACATTAAAGCTTGGCTCAGGGAGTGGGGAGGCAGGGAGAAAATATGAGAGCCCTAGCACCTTCTCTTCTCTGTAGTAGACAAGGTTGGTGCTTTGCCCAGGTCCTCTTGGGTCGTCTTTTATCATTTTGTACACTGCCTGGATTTCACCTCAACAACCAGAACCTAAGGATCTTTTCTGAAAGAGCTACCAGAACCTGCTTTGCCTGAATACCAAAAAAACTGGAAGCATCTGAGAATGTGTGTGCCCAATGCCCAACTCCCTCCCCTCCATGATCTTTAACTAATAGCTGATGGGGGCAGAAACATGAAAGCCTCAGGAACCTTGCTGTGGGTTAGGATAGTTCTGGTGCACAACCTGTACCCTCAAGTTCCCCTGAGGGAACCCTCTGGGCTACCCTCTGGGTTCTCCTTCCATGTGCTGATGTCCCACTTCTTCCTGGTCTCCCTAACTACTGTCTTTAATACATCACTTGCACAAGAACCTTCCCTCAGTGTCTGCTTCTGGGGAACATGACTTTAGTCACTGTCCCTCTTCCCCTCTTCTTTCTTCTTCCTAGAAGGGGGTGAACACAAAATCCTTCTCTATTCTATATTCCTAATACCATAGTTCGGCAAACTTCACTTCTTATAGTACAGAGATGACTGACTTTTTAAAATATTTTTCTAAAGAAGTACCAGGAATGAGTCAGCACAATCTTCTTTCGACAAAACAGATACACTCAAAAAACTGAAAACCCAGGTACCCTTTTGGACTCAGCAATAATAGACAGCTGACAAGAGCCTTGGGCCAAATGAATTTATCTCAGAATTTTAAACTTAAAATATCCCTGACCCCTTTATTGAATTTCATGTTAAACCTGTTCAATTATTTTCAACCAAATTGCAAGTTATCCTCCAGATGCTGAATTTGACCTGCTTTAAAAAAATGGGTTAAAGACATTTCACTGTGCTCCCTCTGACATCGTTCCATAATTAACATTAACTTTAAAATCTGAGCCAGCCCTCTTTACAACAAACTGCCAATAAAGCATGGTCTGCAGAGACCTGGCTGGGTTTAATATGATACAAGAAGCTCCCAATAATGGGATAATACCTTCTTCTAGTCAATGCTGCACACGTGGTACATAAGGAAGCACCATTAGGTTTGTACTGGTATAACAAGGCCAAACCTAGAGTTAAGCCATTCACCATAAAACAAAAGATAAATCATGAGGTCTGTTAGAAATCTAGAGTCCCAATCTCCAGAACAGAAAGTTCAATGTTTGTCTTTCTACCAACATTCTAGGTTGACTTTAGGTATTTCATTTTATAATCTCTAAGTGGAAATGTTCCAAAGTATGCTGATGCTTGATGATTCAAACAATGTCCATCAAATTAATTTTCATTCTCCTGTGAATTCCATCATATTCTGCCAAATAGAACATGGTAAAGCTGAGAACTATTGCCAAAGTCATGGGTAATTCTGAAATTCAGAAACACAATTAAGCCTGAAACAACCATTGTATATATGAGAGTGTGTGTGTGTGTGTTTAGAGAGAGAAAACATATTATATATAGTATAAACTACATATACATACTAAAATTTCAGTGGTTTTTCCAATGCCCTGAATAATTCCATTCCACTCAGCAAATGACGATTGTTTATCTACAATGGACCAGGCAAAGATTCTTTGCTAAAGATTCAAAGTGATGTAAAGTGATCCCTTGTTAATTTCTCCCTCATTTAAGCCCCCTAAACACAGAGCCTGTAACTCTCAGTATGTATCAAACTCACGTGGGGCACTTTCAATAAGATTTTTTGTCCACGTCACACCCTATAGAGATTCTGATTTACTGTTTTTCATCCAATCTAAGACATTATTCGCTATCTGAAGGAAACTTTATGTACAACTAAGAAAGCAAAGTGCTTCACATTAAATTATTGCACAGTTCCTTTCTTATCACATCAATTATAAGAAGCATCTATAAGAAGCATTTATTGCTGAGATGTTGAAATGTGGGGAAAAATTCATTTAGAATCAACTAAAAATAGCAGTTGGCCTAGTTTAAAGACATAGGCATCACTGTGTTTTAAATGAGCCTTAGGTGATTCTAGTAAGAACCACTACCCTAACACTTTTGCCACACATCTTATTATTCACCCATCCTTTCATTCATTCAAGAAGCATGCCTTGGG
This sequence comes from Herpailurus yagouaroundi, assembly GCF_014898765.1. Lineage (NCBI taxonomy): Eukaryota > Metazoa > Chordata > Mammalia > Carnivora > Felidae > Herpailurus > Herpailurus yagouaroundi. The sequence continues at coordinate 10,894,633 of NW_024412406.1, forward strand.
GTACCTGGGTAGCTCAGTTGGTTAAGCATCTGACTCTTGACCTTGGCTCAGGTCATGATCTCACGATTTGTGAGACTGAACCCCACATTGGGCTCTGTGCTGAAAGCATGTAGCCTGCTTATTATTCTCTCTCTCCTTCTCTCTCTGCCCCTTCCTTCCCCGCTCATTCTCTCTCCCTTTCTCTCAAAATAAATAAACTTAAAAAAAAAAAAAAAAGCATGGCTTCAACACTTAATGAGCTGCAGATGCTGTACAATGTGTATTTTTATGTTTATTTATAATATAAATATGTATAAATATCTCTTTATAGATATATACAGATATATACAAAGAGAGAGATTGATAAGAGAGGCAGGGACAGTAGAGATTAATATGGCATGATTCCCATCTTTAAGGAGCTCATGCTCTGGTGCAGAAGAGACAGGTACATTAGTGATTACAATTATTTTTTGTCTCCCTCCCTAGACCATGAATGCAGTAACTTTTCCTTAAATAAAATGGCTCTATTTCTAATAAAGTGGGAGGGAACATACAAACCCTCTGTCTCATAGATGAAGACCCTCACCTTTTTTATGCTCTGGTGCCTTGCCCTTCCACACATCAGATCCCTATAAATCAGAAACCCATGGGCAATGTTGCTGTTTCCAGTTAAGAAGCAACTGGACATTTACCAGTAATCACAACAAGGAAAGAGATGTGTAGTCCACTAGAAATAGCTGAAAAATCTAAGCCCCATTGTCAACAGAATCAAAGACAAGAAAGAAGATCACAAAATTAAAACCGGGAACGCTGAGGGAAAAGAATGGCAAGCTGTGGAGGTGGCTGATAGAAGATATGGCATTAGGGATTAGAAACAGCCAAGACCACAAAATTTACCAGCAGTGAAAGGTGACAGTAGGCAAGAGATCTGATAACAAAGAGCTTTGGGGCTTAGAGTTAAGACTGAGTCATACAGGAGAGTCCTCTTTGAGGAACTACTGGGCTTATCTCAATATGACAGCTTTGTTTCTGAATAGATGAAATCTCTCCTGGATGCTGCTCATCACTAGAAAATAGAACTCCCCATTTAGACTTCACCTGGAAAACTTTTATTGAGTCTGCCTTGCATATTTAAACTTAACATGTTTACACCCAACCTCCACCCAAAGTATGCAGTTTAATATATACAAATGGATAATCCAAAAGAGAATTCAGAGCAGGTTTTCATCTCTAAATTGTGTTCTAATTCATATACCTCTCTTACTCCTTTGATAACCTATTATGTGGATGATCTCATATAGGATATATCCAAGGAGACTTCACACCATATCCAGAGTGCATCAGCAAATGACTGCCTGAAATACTCAGAATTCTACCCATAAAGGAACCATGTATATGTAAACCCAGTACCAGTTCCAAAAACCTAGTCAATAATGCATTTAATCAGGGTAAAGACATGGATGGATCCTAAGTCTGTTTTTTTTTTTTTTAATTAGTATACATTCTAGACTGTGGGGCTTGAGTACTAGCAAACAGTTCATCAAATGATGAGTATAATGAATGCTTGTGTTGGGCCTACTATTAGGTTTCATCTGTGAAAGAGTTGAAGTTATGATATTTAGTCCCTTCACATAGAGAGTTTACATATCACCATGACCTTGTTCATATATTCATATATTCATCTATCATTATTGAGTTCCTACTTTGTACCAGGCATTAAGAGACAAAACCTCATAGTTCAGTGGAGGAGAGAAACACATAAAACCTATAGTTGGTACTATGAGGCATTTAGTACAGCACCTGGTAATTCCAGATGCCAAATCCATGTTTGCTGACCTGAATGAGCACAGGTATTCATGTGACCACTCAGAGCTCCATTTGGCTAAAGGACTCATTGTCAGGAAATATAGAACACCAAGCTGGAAAACAGGCAGGGAACTGGGTTATTAATGACTTTGTAAGCTATGCTGAGAGGTCTGAATTTTTTCTGGCAGTGGGAATGACTAAAGGTTTTTAAGCAGATGGATGGCATAATCTATGCTCTGTGGGCAACATTAAAGATGATGGATTGAAAGAGGTGAGTCTGGAGCCATGGAGATCTGTTGGAAGGCCAGGGCAATGGTTCAAGTGAAGAATGACAAAGGCTTGAACTAAGCCAGTGGTGCCAGGGATGGGTAAGACATGTTTATGAACAGAATTGACAGAACTCGAGGACTGGATGATAAGTTTCTGAGAGAAAGGACAGAATCAAGAGTGGCTGGGGCAACTGCACAGGATCTTATTTGTAAAAATGGATTACAGAAACAGGAGTGAGTTGGACCAAGAGGAAAGAGGCAGGTAACAGGTAAAACTTCAGACATGCTGAAGTTGAGATGTCTCTGAGACATCAAAGTTCAGATCTCTAGTGTCCAGTCAGTGTGAAGAGAAATATCTGAGCCAGAGACACCTTTTATATCTTCAAGAGATGCAACTAAGGAAACAATATGAACAGAGAAACATGGAATTTTTTCATATGTTAAATACCCTTAAATGGGGTGATCATGGGTTCAGCGTTCAGAGAGCAGGGAGGATCATGCCAGCTGGCAGGGTAAGGGAAAGTGAGCTTGGCCTTAAGGGACAAACAGAATTTGGACAAGCTGAGGAAGGGAATTTCAGTCATCAGAACATGCACATACCAAGTCAGAAGGTGGAAGTGGAAGCTGAAATTAAGGAGAAAAGACATCATGACTCAGTAGGAAGGGAGGAGCAGGTTACTAAGGTGCCTAAAAATCACGAAGAGGAATGAAGTCTCATCATAATAGAGAACAAGAAGCTGTTACACATTTTTTAAGAACTTCATGATGGAAATGTTTAAACACTCAATCCACACACAGTTTATAAGACTCTCCCCATGGGTATTTATATGCCCAATATAAATTTATCATCTCTTCAGTAAAGCCCTTAGATCATCTACATTTATACAGAGGACTCTTAAAAAAGGAAACTTTACAAAAGATATACCAGGATGAGGAAGCAGACTAACAGTGAAATTTCACAATGTCAATAAATCACTCTGCGTAACAAATATTTCCATGTTCTACAGATGGAGCATAATAACTGTTTTGTTGAGCAGCTTATGTCTTCTGTAATGAAAGATCCTATTTAACACATGCTTTCCTTTATCCTTGACCACCAAGGCCACTTTCTTTTCTTTTTCTTTTTTTTAGTGTTTATTTTTGACAGAGAGAGAGAGACAGAGACAGGAGAGAGAGACAGAGACAGAGCTTGAGCGGGGGAGGGGCAGAGAGAGAGGGAGACACAGAATCCAAAGAAGGCTCCAGGCTCTGAGCTGTCAGCACAGAGCCCAACGTGGGGCTCGAACTCATGAACCATGAGATCATGACCTGAGCTGAAGTCGGACGCTCAACCGACTGAACTACCTAGATGCCCCCAAGGTCACTTTCTATGATAACTCTGAAATATTTATGAGTGAGTTTGTTTGTTTTTAACTAACAATTGGGTCAAAAATATAACAAAGGAATTTCATGCTCCTTCTGGATCAGAGTTAGCTTGGGAGTCATAGTTTGAATAATAGGGACCCAACCTCTTCCACTCTCAGTTCATGTGAGTTGAGGAGACTGACACAATAACTTCCTACCACTATGGCCACCACCTCCGCAGCTCCACAAATAGGCATGTAACTAGGGGTTCAAGAATGGATATATAACCTGAGTTAACCTAATGAGATACTGGCAAATACCACTGGGTACTTAACACAGCTCACCCCTTCTTCCTTGCTAATGAAACTCTGAATTCGTTTAGTTACTTGGTGATGTGAGAGCAATGTCCAAAGGCTTATGCCTCGCCCCAAGGGACAAATATTGACAAGCCTAAAATTATCAAAATAACTCTATTTCCCTTAGGAAGGATTGGTAAAGTATAAGCATGTGATGTAACCGACCCATGAGGCATAAGGAGAGGTTTGTTCAGCGGCTTCTGGAAAGTGTTTCTGCATTCTCAAAAGAAGACACAAAGCAGGGACTTACTTATTCTTTCCTACCTTTGGACATTGTCATATGAAGATGTGATGGTGGGATTTGTTTCAACTATCTGAGAAAATAAGGAGAAGGCCAAGAGAGCCACAGAGAAGCCAACATGACTGACCCCTTGAGTTTACTAACTCTGAAACTGTCTCTATCTCTGGGCTTCTTGCTATGTGAAAAAAAGTAAGCCATTTTATACAGTTTTCTGTTACCTGTGGCCCAAATCATCCAAATCAATTCAGATTCAAATCTGCAACTCTTGCTGCTACTCTAGGAAAGTAGAAGTTTTTCTTCTATTGATGTGACTAATCAGGTAGAATGTGACCCAGAAGCTCCCACCAGTCTCCATAGGGAGACAACAGTCAGAAAATATAATCAACAGAGAGGGGAAAAATTGTCTAGAGATGGTGACACAAAAATTCCTAATGATATTTTTTGAGCACCTAGATCCAGTTTTCCATGAAATTACTCTCCAATTTTTCAATTACATGAACCAACACATTCCCTTTTCTGCTCTTGCTAGTTTGAGTGGCATCTCTTCCAGTGGTAATTTAAAGAGACCCACACCTACAAAGGTAGGGAAGGAGAAAGAAAAACTGGTTGAGATAACATATAGAAAACCCCTAGGAGAATGTCTAGTACCCTGGTATTGACTGGGCATGCACTAAACAATGGTGGAGCTTAAATCTAAGTTTTCTGTACCTCTTTTATTCTTCAGTCAAATCACCATTACCATAAGAATATTCAATGGGTGCCAGCAGTCTCTACCTCCTCAATCTCAAATGTTCCACTGGCTTGAAATAAAACCAATCCAAGCATCCATACCAGTCCCCAAAACAAGTTAAAAGAGAAAGGAAGCAAAGTGGTCAGTGAATATGGCCTTTCCTTCTTCCTACTCTGAAGACAGTTCTTTTTATGTATTGGGTCATTTTAATATAAATTATCCCCAGCTGCTTCATCCTCAGTTTCTGCCAAACAGCCGGGAAGGATTCCCAGCATTTTATCGAGTATAATCACATCCGCAGGTCACATCTGGCTCAGTCCTCCATCACAGCATATTTGGTTAATATGCTAATGTTTGTCTACTCTATAAAGTTTCAAATCCTTTGAGACCAAGAACAGTCTTTTTCAATGAACATTCAGTACCTAATGCGGCATCTTACACACTGAAGACACCCAACAATGTTTGCTAATTGAATATGTAAATGAATTCAACCTCAAAAATCTCCTTTAATTTATATGAGAAAACAGAGGTGTTCTTTAAAAATGAGCCATGCCAGACAGGTTATTTGTCTGTCAAGGGAAATTCTTAGCTGCAAACAGCAGAATATAACTCAAGCTGATTTATTAGAAAAAGATTTCATTTAAAAGATATTGGGTTGCACATAAACTGATAGAGGGGCTGGAGAACCAGTCACAAGGATTATCTTCTCAAAACAAAGCCCAGTTTCAAACCACAGAACTGGTCAAAAAAGGAAACCACTACCACACTAAGCACTGGAGGAAGGTGCTGCCATGGCCATCAGGACAAACAAAAATGGAAGCTCCATTTCCAGCTTGTTTCCTTATGTTCTGCACACCTAAATTACAGACTCATGAAAATGTATCTGATTGACAGAGTCTGGGTTCCCATGCTTGCATCCTTGCTGTAAAAGGATTTGGAATTTGAGTCTAATTCCATATTGGGAAGGTAAAAATTAATTGTAAAAGAGGTTTTTCCTAAATATAGAAAGGCCATCTAAAAGATGAACAGTCATGACACATGATCACTACTTTGGAACTTAGAATTTTAAGCACAATCACCTGAATGAGTCCCATATCATCTGGACTAAAGCCCTCAAAGGAGGCAAAAACTGACTCCAGGTCTCTGTGAGCTGACTCTTCAAGCTAATCTCCTCTGGTCCACTTGTTGACATTGGCCACTCAGGCTGCCTTTGGGGCAGGGAGAAAACTAGAAAGAGATGTTATAAAGGTGTGTAGGTTGAGTTTAAGAAACTTGTCTCAAACAATTGGTCCAAAATGAATGCTGAGGAATGTGTATCCATTATCTCACAACCAACCTTTTGAGGTGGGTAGTATTTTTCTTCACTCTACATCAAGGAAATTGAATAGCAGAAAAAGCTGTTCAACTGGAATTCATCACCACAACTACCAAACCAACTCCATGCTGCCCACCTTCTCTGACGGACCCCGCTGCACTCTGACATTTTTGTTTTTAAGTCTTCTGGCACTTGTGTATTTTTTTGTAATGTTTATTTATTTTCAACGTTTATTTATTTTTGGGACAGAGAGAGACAGAGCATGAACGGGGGAGGGGCAGAGAGAGAGGGAGACACAGAATCGGAAACAGGCTCCAGGCTCCGAGCCATCAGCCCAGAGCCTGATGCGGGGCTCGAACTCACCGCCCGCGAGATCGTGACCTGGCTGAAGTCAGACGCTTAACCGACTGCGCCACCCAGGCGCCCCCCACCAACTTGTGTATTTAAAATTTAACAGATTGGGGGGAGCGGGGAGCACCTGGGTGGCTCAGTTGGTTAAACGTCTGACTTTGGCTCCATTTATGGATCTCATGATTCATGGGTTTGAACCCCATATCAGGCTCTGTGCTGACAGCTCAGAGCCTGAAGCCTGCTTCGGATTCTATGTCTCCCTCTCTCTCTCTGCCCCTCCCCTGCTCGCATTCTGTCTCTCTCAAAGTAAATAAAAACGTTTAAAAATTTTTAAAAATTAAACTTAACAGGGGCACCTGGGTGGCTCAGTCAGTTAAACGCCTGACTCTTGAGTTCGGCTCAGGTCATGATCTCCCGGTTGGTGAGTTCAAGCCCTGTATTTGGGCTCCTGAGCTGACAGGGTGGAGCCTGCTTGGGATTCTTTCTCTCTCCCAATCTCTCTGTCCCTCCCCCATTCATATTCTTTCTCCCTCTCAAAATAGATAAATAAACTTTAAAAAAAGTCTTAACTAAAATATTTTTGTTTTTATTTCTGTATCTTTCAATTTCCCAAGTGTTTATTATGGTATATTTTCCAAAAATGCTTCTTGAACAAAACAAGATACACTTTACAAAAGCCTAAATCATCCACACCCTCTGCCTTTATTGACCTTGAATCCTATATATCACAATTGCTGAGAAAGACTTCTTTCTTTCTGTGAGAGAACTCAAATAATTATAGCATGCCACATAATACATACAATGCTCTTTCGCTAGCATAATGTTTACCCTGACAGGCAATTGTTTTTTATAATGACTACTTATATGAAAATAAGGCTCCACTGAAAGCTATGAAAAAAAAATCAATTCAAAAGAGAATCTCTAATTTGCCAACACTGGGAGATGTTTACCAATATGCACACTTCATTTATGAGCACTGCCCACTGGAAAAAACACCAACAGTTCACAGATTGTTCCAAGAATATATCTTATTGACAAGGGAACAAAATGGAATTGAAAACTGTCAGCTCAGTTCATTTGTTGACAAATTAGCCATGATAATCAGTAATTCCTAATTTCATGATTCCTAACAGAATCGAGTCTGGTGAGTGCTAAATGTATTTTGTTGATATCCCATAGTAAGGACGTTGTTCATTATTTTTACCTCATGTCTTTTAATGAAAGGCAGTTACTGTCATGGCAAGACATAGGTATGAATTCTGGCTCTGTCTCTTCCTATCTGTTATACTTTGGGTTAATTATTTCTACCTATCTTAATCTTCATTTCCCTAACTCAGAGCTGATATATCTCAGGGGTTTTTTGAGAAGGCCAAACTAAATTTCTGCATTAATTTAATAAAGCAGAAATTTAATAAACGTTAATATATTTAACACATACAGTATAAATTTCTGCCAGAATTCAGTGGTAGGAATAAACATGATTTTCCAGGTACTTCCTTTAAATTAGTATCAACTAACATACTTTATAACAGACCAGGAGAGCATATCAAGCATGAAAATTAAGAACATGCTAAAACCTTTTTCCTATCTCAAATCCCTATAAATGACAAGAAAAAATTTGTAATTAAAAACCGTACTAGAGGGCCTCCTGGGTGGCTCAGTTGGTTAAGCCCCTGATTTCATCTCAGGTCATGATCTCATGGTTCGTGAGTTTGAGCCCCACTTCCGGCTCTCTGCTGTCAGCACAGAGCCCACTTCAGATCTTCTGCCCCCTAATCTCTCTGCCTTTTCCCGCTCATGCACTCTCTCTCTCTCTCTCAAAAATAAACATTTTTTAAAAAGCTATTAAAAACTGCACTAGAAAAAAGGTTTTGCATAGTGAAGGAAACCATCAACAAAATGAAAAGGCAACCTACAGAATGGGAGAAAATATTCAAAAATAATGTATCTAATAAAGCATTAATATCCAAAATATATAAAGAATGTACACAATTCAACACCAAAAAAAAACAAAAACAAATATAACTTGATTTAAAAATGGGCAGAAGACCTGAATAGACATTTTCCCAAAAAAGATATACAGATGGCCAACAGACACATAAAAAAGGTGCTCAACATCACTGATCATTAGAGAAATGCACATCATAACCAGAATGAGATATCACCTGACACCTATCAGAATGGCTAGAAGTGAAAAGCTAAGAAATAACAATTATTGGCAAGGATGTGAAGAAAAAGGAAGTCTCATGTGCTGGTGGTAGGAATGTAAATTGGTACAGCCACTGTAGACAACAGTATGGAGGCTTTTCAAAAAATTAAAAATAGAATATGATCCACTTATTCCACTACTGGGTACTTAACCAAAGAAAACAAAAACACTAATTCAAAAAGATCAATGCACCCCTATATTTATAGCAGCATTATTTACAACAGCCGAGATATGAAAGCAGCCCAGTGTCCACTGACAGATAAAAGGATAAAGAAGATGTGAGAGATATATATAGTGGAGTATTAGCCATGAAAAAGGATGAGACCTTGCCATTTGCACTAACATGAATGGACCTAGAGGATATTACGTCAAGTAAATAAATCAGACAAAGAAAGCCAAATACCATATGATTTCACTTAGAAGTGAAATCTAAAAAACAAAATGAATAAACAAACAAAAAGCAGAAATAGACTCAGAAATACAGAGAAAAAACTGATGGTTGCCAGAGGGGAGAGGGTGGAGAGATGGGCAAATGGATAAAAGGGAGTGGGAGAGACAGGCTTCCAGTTATGGAATGAATAAGTCACTTTGATAAAAGGAACAACCTAGGGAATATAGCCAATGGTATTATAAGAGCATCACATGGTGACAGATGGTAGCTACACCTGTAGTGATCACAGCATAATGTATACAATTGTCCAATCACTGTGTTGTTCACCTGAAACTAACGCAATGTTGTGTGTCAACTAAACTTCAATTTAAAAAAGAAGAAGGGGGGCGCCTGGGTGGCGCAGTCGGTTAAGCATCCGACCTCAGCCAGGTCACGATCTCGCGGTCCGTGAGTTCGAGCCCCGCATCGGGCTCTGGGCTGATGGCTCGGAGCCTAGAGCCTGTTTCCGATTCTGTGTCTCCCTCTCTCTCTGCCCCTCCCCCGTTCATGCTCTGTCTCTCTCTGTCCCAAAAATAAATAAAAAACGTTGAAAAAAAATTTAAAAAAAAGAAAAAAGAAAAAAGAAGAAGGAAGAAAAAAGACTTGGTACCCTCAATAGACCAGAAATTATAGAAATTCCTCAAAAATTAAAGGGAAATGAGTTCATATTGAAGGAAAAAATAATAGCCAAAACAGACATTAGAGAGCTGATGAAGAGAGTGAGAAGGTCTTTGGGTACCACGCTGAGAGGCAATAGATAAATAGAGCAAGAGAAGATCCAGGTCAACCAAAGGTTGGTTGGTTGAGGTAAAGGAATCCAAGAACTTTGAATACTTTGTCATTCTCCTTGTGCCATGCAGGTTCAGAAAAGGCTTCTGTTCCAAGATAAGAGCAGTGCACAAGCAGAAAGATGCAATTCCTGATACTAGGGATTTAAGACCGAGCCCAGTGCCACCAAGAAGGGAGGGGAAGCGTCCATTGCCCAGGAGGCCACAGGCTACATCTCAGCCTGGAATCCTGGAAACAGGTCAGGTAACCAGATATTGCAGAGACAGACTAACATAGGAGCTCAGATTCCAGATGAGTATGCAAACTCAGCAAGTATTTAAGAAAAAGTAATCTTCCGAATGAAAAACACCACAGTCATCATATGGGTAAACATCCAAAGAAACAAAGGAAAATGGAACAAACAAATGAGACTTTAACAAAAGCATGTGTGATATAGTTAACAATTCTCAGAGGAATTAGAGAGGATGATGTCTCCTTTTAACCAAAAGTAGGAATCTTAGAAAGGAAGAATATGATTATTAAAAAATATATAATGAAATAAATATGCTAAATAATAGAAAATATGTAACTAAGAATGGTTACTTAGAAGATACAACTGAGATACACCACAACTCAAAAAGGAAAAATGGTAAATATGAAAAAAAAAGATTAAAAAGTTCTAACATCTGCCTAATAGGAATTCCAAAAAGAGAGAATACAGAAAAGACATACTCACAGAAATAACAGAAAAAAAGATTTCCAGGAAAAAGAAAAATTCTCATAGTAAATGGGTTCAACAAATGTCTATCAAGATGTGTGAAACACCTAGACAAACACCTAGACAAAAAATGAAATTAATGAAATAATTCAGTAGCTGGGGTGGAGATTATCTACAAAGAAATAACAATCAGATTATTATGAGTTTTCTCAGAGACAGTAATGGATGTGAAAATACACTGAAGCAGTATTTTTAATTTTAGTAGTAAAATAATTATGATTTTTGAAACTTTATGTTCACTCACAATATCATTAAAAAAAGATATTGCAGACATGTAAGGATTTTGGAAGTTTTCCACCCGAATTTCATTATCTGAAAGAATACAAGAAAATCAATCCTAACCAAAACAAATAAACCTAATCCAAGAGAAAAAGTGACACATTCAAAATAGTGGTGAAAAGCTAAAAAGTTACGATTCTCTGTTAAGTTACGATTCCAAATGACCTTGACATGGAAAACAGTGGCTGGGGAAATAGAGAATAGTGGGATTGTGGCAGGAATATTTGGGACAGGAGGAAAGAAGTAAAAGTGGGCTCTAGTTCTTATCTGGCTTAGGAAAAGTATGTAGATATTAATTAATTCTAGATGTTGACACAAAAATATGCTTATATGTAAGCTGTAAGCATCTTCAAGTAATCACTAGAAGACAGATAATACTTCACTTTCAAACCAATGGACACAGGAGAATGGAAGCTACAAAACTCAATCTTCACCCAAAAGTCAGGAATGGAATTTAAGGAAGAGGCCAGGGGAAGGAGAGAAAAAAACTGAGGAAAAGAGAAGTAGAAATTAAGAATGTCAGAATAAATCCAAACAATCACAATACATGTGTATTGTATACAATCACAATAAATGTGAAAGGGTTAAATACTTTATTAAAAGACAGAGACTCATTACTTTTTTTTTTTGTTTCTAATCCAGCCAAATGCTGTTATCATAAAGGGACCTAAAATAACATGTCTTGGGACTGAAAATAAAGGAATGAGACAAGATGCATGAGGCAGAGACTAAGAAAAATAAAGCAGGAGTAGAAATATTAATTTCAGACCAAAAAATTTCAAGACATAAAACTCTTCTTGAGAGAAAAGATACATGGAAGGGTGATTTCACTTTCTTCAATGAGCATCTATCTATTGTACTCCTACCACATGTAGGTACTACTATTCTAGGTTTGGGGGATGTAGCAATGAACAAGACAGACAAGATCAATCTTTTGTGGAATCTAGTGGGATACAGACATTCAGTCCTACCCCTTAACATTTGGAGTACTCAGGGTAACAGTACAAACGCAAGTATAGATACTGTATGCCTAAAACATTAAAAGTCATAATTCAAACAAATTATAAAAATTGATAAATTGTTAGATAAAATATTTTCTGTCCTCCTACCTTGATAAATATTCCTTCATACCAACTTAGAAGTGTACATTCAAATTTGGAATTTTTTGGATTCCTTAAATTGCAGGAATCCAGCCCTTAGCCCATATCCCCTTTCTTGTCCATCCCCAACTCTGTTACAGGAAGCCTTGAGCACACATGCGCTGACTCCCTACGTAGCGTGTGAAGTTCCATGCACATTTCCTCCACACACCCCTTAGCTGGCCATCCCTCAGACCTCAAGATGTATACACAGGCAGTACAGTTCACTCTTGGGAAACGATTCCCAGGGATGACATCTATGTAGATCTTAAAAACTGGCACAAGGCAACTTGGACAGAGAATTCTGGAGTGCAGTTACCCCTCGCATGATCTAAAATTGGGGAAAAGTTGATGAAGGCTCTAGAACACGTATTTTTGCCCTCATGGATCCCTGGGTGTGTGGATGGGGTACAACTCTAGGAGGGTCAGAGTGGGATCCTTAAAGCAAAGAGCCCAAAACAAGGGCACCTCTAGTCTAGATCTAAGGCAGTACTGCTGACAATAAACATAGGGCAATCAATCATTAAAGGTGAAAATCTCCAATAGTGTGAAGTGTTGTGAAAAGATTGAAAATAGAGTGACAGAAAACCCAGTGACTGGCTTCTTTGATAAAATAGTCAGGAAAGGCGACTCTGAAGAAGAGACAGTTACAAAAGCCAATATCTGAATTTAAAAAAAGAAAAAGAAAGCTGTACATTTAAATCAGAGGGAAGAAAATTCCAAACAGAAGACTAATAGCTAAGACACATTCCCTAAGGCAGAAATAAGCTTGGTGTGTTTCAGGAACTGAAAAGTCCCAAGCACAGCAGGGAAGGAGGAGAGTGGCAGATGAATTCAGCAAGGTCAGAACAAGCCAGATCGTGTAAAGTTTTGTGAGCAAAAGTAAGGAGTTTAGAAGTTATTCTCAGTGGGAAAGAAAGGTATTAGATTTTAAGTAGAGAACAATTAAATTTATGTATTTTATTTTATTTCATTTTATTTTTTTAACGTTTATTTTTGAAGGAGAGAGAGAGAGAGAGACAGAGTGTGAGTGGGGGAGGGGCAGAGAGAGAGAGAGAGAGAAAGACAGACAGACAGAATCTGAAGCAGGTTCCAGGCTCTGAGCTGTCAGCACAGAGCTCGATGCAGGGCTCAAACTGTGGGATCATGAATGGAGCTGAAGTCGGACACTTAATTGACTGAGCCACCCAGGAGCCCCTGATGAATTTTTAAAGGTAAAATGTGGACTAGCGTGGCAGTTTGGAATAGAGGGGTCCAAGACACAAGAGGAATTTGGACTTACTCTAAAGTTTTTTTCCATGAGCCTCTAGCAGGAGCTCACGAGAATGATTAAGGACCGGGCAGGAGATCAGAGAGAGTCCCTTTTGCAAGTGTAACAGAGGGATCAGCATCCACAGGAAGGTCAGGCACAAAGTCCTAATCCTTCATCCTCAAACACACATGCACCTGCACCTATGCAAGTCACAGTCCACTGCTGACAACAAAAGGCAAAGAGTAAACCTTGAAGCCTGCCAGAGAAAAGAAACAACACTAATAGAGGAACCAAGAAAAAAATACAGCAGACTTCTCACCAGAAATGATGCAAGCCAGAAGGCAATAAAGTGACAGCCTTAAAGAACTAAAATAAAAATTGCTAACTCAGAATTCTATACCCAGAAAGAATGGTGTTTAGGGGAAAAAAAAAAGAGAGAGAGAGAGGCCTGGGTGGCTCTGTTGGTTGAACGTCTGACTCTTGATATTGGCTCAGGTCATGATCCTGGGGTCATGGGAACCAACCCCCAGGTCAAGACCTGCGTCAACCTTCATGCCAAGCATCAAGCCTGCTTAGGATTCTTTTTGCCTCTCCCTCCACCCCTCCCCCTCTCATGTGCTCTCTCCCTGCTCCCAAAAAACAAATAAATAAACATTTTTTAAGAAAGAAAAAAAAAGAAATGTAAACAAGGGAAGATATTTTTGCATGAAAATATATGTCAGAAATTTATTTTAAAATAAAATTTAGGGAAATTTTTCTCCCAAAAAATTAGGGAATAATTGAAAAAACAAAAAGGCAAAATACTGCTAATTGTAAAAGCCAGAGGACAGTTACATGAGGATTTATTATAATGGTTCTTCTACTCTTAAGTATTTAAAACTGTAATAAAATTTTAAGCATTTAATTTTTAAGCATTAAGTAGGGAATAAAAAAGTAAGATTACATCACAGAAAATTTAACCAGAGAAAATACTGTTAACAAGTATGGAAAATATCCTTTTAGTCCTTCTAAGATACAGATGCATCCAATTTTTTTCCAAAACTAAGAATAGACAGTTTGTACCATGTGCTAATCTAATATTTTCATTTAGTGATATAACCATTTTATTACCTCCATGTCCTTAGAAGTTCTCTAGAACAGTTCTTAATGGCTACATTGTATCCCATCTTATGGTTATGGTAAACTATAATTTAAATAATGCAGTTCTAGAAATTATTAATCAATCAATCATCAGTATTAATAGATGAATCATCAATAATTGGTTTTAGACATTTTTAGAACTGCTTCATTTCATCAATCAATATGTACAAGACAATGCCAAATGGCACGGTGCAAATCAAGAAAAATCACTTTATGGGGTGCCTGGGTGGCTCAGTTGGTTAAGCTTCTGACTTCGGCTCAGGTCATGATCTCACGGTCCATGAGTTCGAGCCCCACGTCAGGCTCTGTGCTAACAGCTCAGAGCCTGGAGCCTGTTTCAGATTCTGTGTCTCCCTCTCTCCTCTGACCCTCCCCCATTCATGTTAAAATAAACGTTAAAAAAAAAATCAGCTTATGATTCATTTGCCGTGCTTAAAAGAGCAAATCTTTCATGGGATAAGAAACTGGTTTCTTTACAGCATGAAGATAGAATAAAAAATAAGATACAATGACATACTGAGAGAGGCTTCTAATTCCTCCAGAGATAGGATCCCACAGAATAACCTGAAGTAAATTCTTGTCTGAAGTAAATTCTGAGATCTTGAGGCATACTCCATACGTGATCATTGTAAACACAAAAAGTCTCATAAAAAGTTTTTGTTTTACATTTTTTACTTCTCCAAGTCTCTGGTAACGTCTAATGGTACACAATTGACAAAAGACTGTTGGTGTGTACACAAAGTAGTCAACTAAAAACTCTTTAAAAATTGCATTTGCTATAAAAAATTATCTTCTAAAGGAATAGAAAAATTTCACTAGTTTTAGCACCTACCAAGTGTGTCCTGGTCAGAGTCCTGATTCCCCTTTTACACTCATGGGCCTGAAGGATCTTTTCCCAGTTCACACACACAAGCATTATTTCATAAATGCCAGGAGGTAATTGATCTAAAATAAATTTTATATGTTATCTCTATATATTAAGTGTTTAGAAACTCAAGATTCTTAAGGTGAATTTGCCTCAAAGATAATTGTGTCATTCTTTACCTGTTAAAAATCCATGGAAAGGGGCACCTGGGTGGCTCAGTCAGTTGAGCATCCGACTTCAGCTCAGGTCATGATCTCACAGCTGGTGAGTTCGAGCCCCCTGTCAGGCTGTGTGCTGACAGCTCAGAGCCTGGAGCCTGCTTTGGATTCTGTGCCTCCCTCTCTCTCTACCCCAAACCACTTGCATTCTGTCTCTTTCGCTCTCAAAAATAAATAAACATTAAAAAAAATTTTTTTAATCCATGAAAAGCCTTCAGAGAGTTAAATTTTGGTTTCTTAATTACCTACTGGCTCAGATATTAAATATTTGTTATCTAAATTGTTGGAAAGCTAAAGTGCACTCAAGAACATTTCCTTTAATTCAGGTAACAAAATAAAATTTCTTCTCTTAGAGGTTTAGGTTTTACAGTGTACATTGTAATTATTGGATAGAAGGGCAATGAAGTAGTCTTTATTTAAATCCTGCTACAAACTATACATAGAACTTTCTAGCTGCTTATTCCACAAACCCTTATATAGGCATCTGGAATCATTCAAGAGGTTTAAAAAAATATTTAATTATTTTCAGTATCTGGAAGCTATAAATGACAGATTCCTTTGCTCACTCTTGCCTAAAGGTCTCACAATTTCCATTCTGTGACTTTTCTTTTCATCCTGAAAACACCCTTAGGCTAGACATGTAAACACTTTAATGTAAAACTAAGTTTTTATTTAGTTACAACTATATGCAGCTCTATAGAGCTCCTTGTAGTCCTTGAAACAATTCAAAAGCTTAACAATCTTAGCTAGATAGTGAGACAATGAGTTGATACAGCAACTAAAATTGCCTTTATAGTCAATAAAATAAAAATAAAAGCTTTGCAATGGTGAGAATGACAATGTTGAATTCTGTTGTTCCCTTGGACGGGGAGAGCCATCTTTAGTTTGAGATGATGATTCTTCTTTCCCTCTATCTTGTGACTAAGTATTTATGGCAACCCTAACGGTTTTATAAGATACTAGAAGAGGAGCTAAGTCTGTAAAGATTTCTTTGCACAACACCTATTAATGGCATTTGTAATTTTAGGCTTACTAAATATTTCTAGATGATATTTGAAGAAAATAATGTATGTGTGATCACTATCCCATTGATAATGTATGCTTGGTCACTATCACTACCTCACTTAGTTTTCAAAACAGAAATTCTGATTTATGTTTTTAATGGATTTTTTTTTTTACTTTTAAATTAGCCTCTTGCTTTAAACATAAAATGGTGTTCATTACATTGACATTTTCAAGAACAATACCAAAGTTTGGACAACCTCAGTGGGGCTAAAGCCCTTTGCATATTATACCCATGCCATTCTCTAAAGGGTGAAGAGATAAAATGAAGGTTGAAGGTCAAAATAATTAACTGTCCATCTCTTTCTTATTGACAGTATTATCAACACCCAGCTCTCCACAAACTCAATTCCAATTCCATACAATTTGAAGCCCTGTTCAATGCTTGAATACCATCCACATTTTCTCATAATGCTTGCTAAAGGAAATTCAAATCCTGGCGCACTGGTCAAAGTTTCCTTCACAATTCCTTTGCAAACTTGATCTTCGCCTTCTCTTCTGGTAACCCAGTGTTCTGTATGTTCCCTAGGGCCAGTTATCATCACTTTCTACAGTCTACAAAACTTATCCAGGCACGGAGCTGTCTTTGAAATCAAAGACACATCATGCTCAGACCTACTCTAAATGCTGCATGAGTTTCTGATCCAAACGTTTGATCTGCCATTTGTTCCCTATTCCCTTGTCTCCTGGGATCCTGGCCCAGATGGCACTTTTCGTTGGTACTATGCCCTGCTCCAGTCATAGAACAACAAAAGGTTTAATTTCCAAATATGGAAGCAATGTTTCAGAACTCATGGTATTCTATGTAAGGTAACATATTTGCAAGATGTTTCAAAGACTTGGGTATCTGTTACCCCAACTGATCATTCTTAAAGTTTTGTGTATGTTGACTAAGCTATAAATATTTTAGCAATGGATCCATTCGTGTTTTAAAGACATTATGCACTTACAAAAAACACAAGGCTCCTATCCATAGAATATTTCATGTAGCTTAGGCGAGATACTTTTACATGTAGTAAGGGAATACAAAAAGGTTAACAGATGGGATATATTTGCATTAGTATCTTACTCATAGAAATGAGGAGGTGAAACCTTTTTTCTTAGGAAGTTACTTGGCAAAGAACCTAAATAGATTAGCAATTTTAATGATGAAAATCCGATAGCAGAAAAGAAACCAATTCTCATTTAAATGTCCTCATTTGGTCTCATTTACATGAGAAGGAAAGACAGGAGGGAGGAGACACCTAAACAAGTATGTGAAATCTCTTTATTAAAATTTTTTTAATGTTTATTTTAGAGATAGAAAGACAGAGCACAAGCAGGGGAGGGGCAGAGAGAGAGGGAGACACAGAATCCGAAGCAGACTCCAGGCTCCGAGCTGTCAGCATAGAGCTCAACGCAGGGCTCAAACCCATGAACCGCAACATCATGACCTGAGCCTAAGTCAGATGTTTAACCAACTCAGCCATGCAGGTGCCCAAGTGTGCGAAATTTATTGAAGAGGATGCCTGGTCTAAGAAAATATTTTAGTTGGGAGGTAGTGATTTAGAGGCCTAGTAGAAATAGGCTGTGAACTTACAGTAATAAGGGACACAATACATAACTAAACGTACTTCCAATTAAAATTCAAAACCAAAACAATTTGTATGATAAATTATTGTAAGGGACTGTGCAAGCCACCAGAAGAGATACAAATAGCCCATTTCTGTAAAGGGATAACTCCCCTGCCAAACATAAGTCAGTAACTTCCCCTGCAGGGTTCAAAAGGCCCCCATGACAAAGCCCCTGAGTCTTCTTATACTCCATAACTCAGTAATACAAAAGAACATTGGCATTTCCATTATTTCACTTTTTCCTATCTTTACACATGCCATTCAATAGGCTGTCTACCCACCCAGTAAGTATTATCCTTCAAAACCTGACTCAATTATCTCCTCTTCCATATGAAGTAAGGTGTTATCTCCAGGTTGGTGCCACAAATGAGCCTTCAGCAAACGTGCTCTCTTTTGCCAACAATGATTCTCCATCTGAAATGTAGCTTCTGGCTCATTCCCAAGCCCTGGGAGGGAGAATGCCAGACCACAGGGCATCAAGTGACATTGCAATTTGAACTATCGTGAACTGGGTGTTCATCTGACTATGTGGAGCAAGATTCCATTATACACTAGAAATGGTACGACACAGTTCAGCCTCAGTATGTTTAGAAGGTACATCTGTTCCTAAATCCACCTATGATGCCATTGGGGGTTCCCTATGATCAGTGAAGAGAGGAGGAATATGCTTGAGCTTGGTAACAGATAAATCTGCACTGTGCGTCTCTCAAGCCATCCCTAAAAGATAATGGTTAAGGTAAACCCACACTATGGGCAGAACTTTGGGAGGTACATCTGGTTGTCTGCTTCATAAGAGGGGGGGAATGGTTAAAATCTGGATCTACACTAACTCATGGGCAGGGACTAACACTATTGGCTGGCAGATTAATGACATAAAGAACAAAACTAGAATATTGGTGATAAGGGTAAGTGGAGGGGAGACATGTGGATGGATGCTGAGAATAAATATGAAGTATGAAGTGTGAAAATGTTCACCAGTATCCACTTTGGAAGAGGCTCTCAGTATTCAGGTACACAAAAATGACCTGTTCAGTTTCTGCCAAGCAGCCTCATTTCTAAGCGTCCTCAGTGTTTGCTCAATGGACCCATGTAAAAAGTGGTTGTGGTGGGGTGTCTGGGTGGCTCAGTTGGTTAAGCGTCCAACTCCAGCTCAGATCATGACCTCGTGGTTCTTGAGTTCAAGCCCTGTGTCGGGCTCTGTGCTGACAGCTCAGAGCCTGGAGCCTGCTTTGGATTCTGTCCCCCTCTCTCTCTGCCCCTCCCGTTTGCTCTCTCTCTCTATCTTGAAAATAAGTAAATTTTTTTTTAAAAAATTTTAAGTGGCTGTGGTAGCAAGGGTGAAGGTTATGCATGGACTACCACATGCTGAGTGCCCAACCAGGAACAGTAGAGGCCAACACCAAACCCCTGATAACACACTGTGAGGTGGTGATGCTGTCCTAAGGATGCAGTATATGCCTTAAATAGTTTCATCTCCCCCAGAGGTAGAATGCATGGGTCCAGGAACCAGAAGAAAGAGGTAGAATGCTCCCTCACCCTACAGTATCTAGTGAGGTTTTTCATCTTGTCCCCACAACTCAAGGAAATTCTGTGTCCTACCAACCTGAGTGTGCACTCCATGGGTTTAGATGTCTTAGCACCCAAGGAAGGCATGCTTCCACAGGAAACACAATCATGTTCTGATGAATTCTGAGGCCCTCCTCTAGCCTTTTTGAAATTCTCATGCCTCTGAGTCAACAGACAAAAGAAGGTCACTCCACTGGCTACTGTGATTGATCCCAGTTACTAGGAGGAAATCAGATTGCTGGTACAAAACGGAGGCATGAAGAACCATGTTTGAAATGCAGAGATCCACTAGAGCACCCCTTGGTACTCTCTTACCTAATAGGCCTGGCCAACAGGAAACTGCAGCAACTCAAAACAAAAATCTAAGGATTCAGATCCATAGGAATGAAAGTTTGGGCCACCCCATTAGGTAAAGTGTTTTATCTAAGTGAGATGTTAGCAAAGGAAACATGAAAAGGCTGTTAAATGAAGGCAACTATGATTACCAACTATGTCTTGTGATATTTCACATTAATTATTGTTCCCCCTCCTCCCTCACATCCTCATAGCTTCATACAAATAGCATAGGTAACTACTAATATTTTAATTTTCAGCTGAGAGGATGACCAGATCGATGACATCAATATCGGTGATGGACTGATGGCACTGTGTTCCCTGTGTTAGGACACAAACATTTACCAGAGTGAAGAACAACAGTGGATATAGAGAGACAGGAATGGACTGTGTTAGGTATCATCTTTCCCTCCTTCTCTTCCACCCTGTTCTCTGCTTCCAGGAGGCTGACCTCTAAGGACTCCGTCAATGAACTTCCTTGCCTCCTAACCTATGGTGGAGGAAAATCAGGGGATCACAGGACAGAATTAGAGTGAGGATGGGGTATTTTCTCCCTCCACTCTCCCTCACTATAGAGTTCCTGCCTGTATCCCCCCATCTAGGTTTCAGCTCCAGCCAGTAACTGTTTCCTCCCATCAACTTCTCTGAACCTCTGCATAACTAGTCCCCACGTCTTCCACTATCTCTTGTGAGTTCCCTACACCCTGACTGGGAATAGTCTCTTCATCCTGTGGACACACCATCTGCTTGCTGCCATGACACTGACTGACACAAGTATCTCTCTTACCCACTAAAATAGGAGTTCCTTGGGGGCAGGGTCTATGCCTAATTCACTGTTGTATTCTCCAGCGCTTAACTAGTGCCCGGTTTATAATAGGCGCTTATTAAACATTCATTGATTAAGTGAATGATAAAATACAAATATCTGTAAGACAGTACAGACTATAC
The DNA here is from genome assembly GCF_014898765.1 of Herpailurus yagouaroundi. Taxonomy (NCBI): domain Eukaryota; kingdom Metazoa; phylum Chordata; class Mammalia; order Carnivora; family Felidae; genus Herpailurus; species Herpailurus yagouaroundi. The sequence goes on from NW_024412406.1 coordinate 10,915,624, forward strand.
ATAAGAACAGGGCACCACACACAACAAGGAAAGACAAGTGGAGCTGAGATCCAGTCTACACAGAGCTGGCACAGAACTGTCTTAGCCTGGACCCAGAGGCAGGGGTACCTTTTCATAATTAGTCCAACCAGAGGGGTATATTTTGGCAACATGCACACCAGCAGGTGGTCTTGCATAAGAAAAAGATACGACCTAAGTACTTTGGGCAATAGGGAAAGGTTTATATCAGACAGTAAAGAAAGGTTTCAGCTAGGAGATGTCTCATGATTACATTTATCAAGAGATAAATGCATTGCTATTCAGTTACTTACTTATATGATCTTTCCCATTTTTTTTTAACATACCATAAGAATGAAACAAGGTATTTTTAGCCAAGCCTACATAACCTCAGACATTCATAATAGGATTTTTTTCAACTCTGATCCAATTAGTTGAGGGCTAACTTAGTAGTGGAAGATGCTTCCAAATACTTAACACATGACAGGGCTCTATAAATAAATAGTGACAAGTGAAGTTCTGATTTGGCCACAGGTGTGCAGACAAGGACTTACACAAAGCTTGAGTTCTCTCAGTGGAAAAGAAAAAACAATTGAAAACCAATAAATATTTTTTCAGTTTGCTAAACATCTAAATACTATGAGATAAATAATTAAATACATAAATAGCAATGCTCTGCTTCAACCCTATCTGATTACCTTAAATAAATAACACAAATAACTAATGTCAATGGTTCACCAAAATTGCTATCAACAGGACAGATCAAGGGTTAACTCCACTAAAGTACCTTTATTTGGTAAATGTGGATTCATTTCAATCACTTGTAAGAAATACTGAATTTGATATTGCATTGATAATTTAAACAATCTTTGTAACAGACTACAATGCTCTGATATTAGCATTTGTGAAACTCTCCGGTACTTAGTAAAAATTATAGGGCTTGAGGTTTAGTGAAAAGAGAATTAGTGAGCCTTCACATTCGTAAAGAAAAGTTTATTTTAAGATTTCCATGGCAAGAAAATGGATTACTCAATAGAGAACTCATGCATTTTAATGGTTATATCTGACCAGTCCTTTTGGCAAACCCAGCAGCTTTTGTTACTCTGATCCACTGGGTTAATTTAAACCACACCTGTTTAGAAGGGTATCTAGAGAATGTCTACAAGTTTTGACCTATATCTCTTCATTCAGACTTAATGACAATATATTTTTTATATCATATTTATGTGTCAGGTTTCAGAACCCAAAGAAGAGGAGCACAGCCAGTTTGCCATTTTGTGGGTCACTTCCTGGAGAAAAAGTCTCCTTGACATTTTTTTTTTCCTCTTCTAGAATGAAGACAACATTGCTTTGAGTTAGGCTGACTTAGATTCAAATTCTAACAGTCCTGGTTTTTTTGATGGTGTGGATTCTAAGACGCTCAGTCTCCCCGTTTATAACATTGGGCTAATAAGAACTATTTTTACAGGATTGTTATCAGGTATATAAAAAATGCATATAAAGCATCCATTTCAGTACCAGGTATTTAATATGCGGTAGCAGCAAGGTATTCACCATTATCCATGTTGCTATTATTCCAATTACCCCATCAGGACCTTTAAGATACCAGTTTGAGTTCAAGAAACTGCAGTGGTTAGGAAAATTACTCCAAATTACTCAGTAAGGCAGAGTGAGTCACTACTAAGTCAGTGTATTTTACTCAATGATACGCACCTAGTGATGATTGGCTTCTTTAAGCCTTTTTACTATATGAAACATAATGTAACAAAACAGAATTCTTCCCTGACTGCAGTCAGAAAACTAGTGCAGGGGAGGAGTTCAATGAAGGCTGCAAGACCTCAATCAGTCCCAGAGCTCTGAGGAAATTAGTTTTTCATTTGTCAATGTTGGTCCAGATTTATGCATCCTCTGTGAGCAAGTGACCATTTTCACTATTGCCTAAAATATAAAATCTCCATAAAATGATGTTTGCCATTTTTGTTGCTATAATTGTAGCCGTCCTTCATTTAGACACCGTCTATAGGTCTTCTATCAGATAAATGAATCCAAATCATTTGAAAGGCCTATCTACGCTTGGCTTGTATAAACGGGAGGGTAACCAAGAGGGCTTGAGGGGCCTATCCAGTGAAACTGAAAATCTCAAAATTCCAGCCATTTTGTAATATCAGTGTTGAAATAAATTTACATAAGGAATTAGACAAACTTCCACAATGTTATCAATCCATCGCATTATCAAACCTCTCCTACCTTTCTTCTTCCCCTGACTCTGAGACGATATCTAACAACAAATAATTTACCCCAACCTTTCAATATGCCAAATGTCTTTTTCCTGTACTTGAATGATTTAAGAGAAGTGACTTTTTAAAAAAAGCATTAGGAATATCAGGTTTTACAACAAACCATGTGGGTGGAGGGTTTTGTTGGGTTGCATTTTTGTTGGGGTGTGTGTGTGTGTGTGTGTGTGTGTGTGTGTGTGTGTGTGTGTCTGTTGGGTTTTATTTATTATTATGTGTGGTGTGTGTGTGTGTGTGTGTGTGTGTGTGTGTGTGTGTGGCTGACAGCAAACAAGTCTATCTGAAAACACACTAAGCTCCAGCAGGTGCCCAGAGCTAATTTGGTTTGGAACTATTTTTAAAAAGCACTAGCTACATTTTATAACAAGTCATACCAAATGGCTAGATTGTTTTTTCTGTCTTTCTACAATCCAGGGGCCAGTTTTAAAATGTGACTCTAAACATAAGGCCACGAACTGGCCACGAACTAAACATATCTATAATACTCAGATTCCTAAACCTTCTCATAGATCCCTAGACACAAAACGTTCGGAGATTTACACTTGAGTTGCCACTTAACACATTCCTTCATAAATTCTTTGCATTTCCTGTCAGTAGTTTTCATTTAAGTCGAGTGACTTTTAGTTCTGGCCAGCAAGGATGATGTGAAATGCTTCCCAGCAGGCAGATTCAACCGGATTTGTCAATCCAACCACCTGCTGATGTCATGTGTTCTGGCTTCAGGATATCACGATGGATATTTACTCTCCCTGTGGGACCCTATGGCAGCCTTGTCACTGGCATTCCTCTAATACTCCCAGATTAAACACCCACTTAGGTGTGGTGTTTGAAGAACCCTCAGCTTTGAATCACTCTGATACATGCATTTAGCCTGGCCTTTCCTTTCTCAAATACACAAATCCTGTTTGGATTAAGATACAAAGATTGGCTCTTTTGGTTTATTTATTTGTCTCATCTCCGTATATCCAAGCACAGAAATCACTAATGTGCCTAGAGTCAAGCTATTTATTCGTTCTAGTATTGAAGGAGCAGGTGTCATGTGAAGAGCAAGAGTTTGGGAGGCAGCCTAACCTGGCTTTGAGTGCCTACAAGTCCACTCGGCAGTGTGCAATCGTGGGCAAGTCACTTAACCTCCCCGACCAAAATGGAGACAACACCGACCTCACAGAATTGCTGTGGAGATGACATGTGAAAACATATATAAATATATATATATGTGTGTATGTACATACATATATATGTGTGTATATATATGTGTGTATATATATATATGTGTATACACACACACACATACACACAATTTATACACACACATGTATGTAAACATCTATGATACCTAACACTAAGTCAGCGTCATAATAAATGCTCAATACGTTTTGTTTCCTTTCCGTTGCTTCTCTTTAGGAGTGCTTTTTCTGTGTGCTTTGTGCTCATTGTGCCCTAGGGAGCTTAGTGGATCACATTCCAAACACCCCCCTTCCATCTGACCCTCACAGTAGCTCTGTGACGTGACCATGGCAGCTATCAGTAGTCTTGCTTCTCCCATTAGGAAACCAGGGTGCAAAAAGGTGCAGTACTTTTCCCAAAGCCTCGAAAAAAGGTAGTAGGTAAGGAGCCCAGACTAGAACATGGCTCATCAAATCCAGTTCTTTTTCTCTAGTTTACCATTGCCATTTGATTTTGTTCAACACACCGTTAATTATTCAGTGAAAACCCCTGGGTAGCGCCCATCCTTGGCAGACTCGGAAAACAGAGTCATGAGCACACCGCAGGAAGAACCACACGCTGTCAGAGACGTGTCCGCTCCGGCCCGTCTCTGTCCCTCTGCCGGTGTAGCCAAGGATCCTACTGGGGGAGGACATGGCTGCCTTCCGTGCCATCAACTTCAAAAGGCTGGGGCATCAGGGCCAGAAAGAACCGCAAAGGGCAAGTGGTGGCCTAAAGCCAAGGTGAAGATGTGACGAGCTCAATGTTGACGTTTTGAGGTTGAAGAGACAATAGGACGGCTGGCTTGTTCTCTTGCCCACTCCGCCCTCATTCAAAGGGCTTGCTCTGTGACACACAGTCCTCTCAGCTGCTCTGGGAGGCACAGGGCAGAGCTACTGTCTGGTTGGCAGTCAGACTTGGACCCCAGACTCCCAAAACTTAATTCTCATCTATGTGGTCTCAGAAAAAAGCTGCTTTGTGTTTTGGTATTAAAAAACATTTTTAAGTCATTCCTGGAATTTTCTTATTTCACTTGGCCTTCACAATCACACTGGATTGTAGACAAAACAGATACTCTTTTTTTAAGAAGTCCATGGTTCAGACAATGTTGGCTGGTTACAGGTGGGACCAGAAGGGGAAACCAGGCTGTCTACCTCCTCATCCTGAATTCTTTAAGCCACCTCACCAGCTCGTATCGTAGCCATGGGAACCCAGTCTTTCTCCCTCATATTCTCCTACTATGAAGCGTACAGGGAATTCTGCAAACATTTGCTGAGTGCATGAACAACAAAGGGACAATGAGGAGCTACATGTTCCAGTTTTCTACTCATTCTGCCTCTCTTGTACTGTGAATGAAATGCCCAGAAAACTCAGCTGGAATGATCAAGTCATTTTTGTCCTGTTGTGCCACTTTGTCATGTTGCCACAAGCCAAAGCAGTAACCGACCAAAGTCAAGGCATCCAGAACACTCTTGAGAAAAAGTCGAGCAGGGAAGATGGCATGAAACAATCCGAAAGAACAAAGAAAAAGCCCACAAAGTTAAAAACCACAAAATTAATACACCCCATCTTTGCTTGGTAGGCACTTCTAGTTTTTCTCTGCTGCTGACCTATGAAAATTGTAAATGTGATTTTAGAGCAGGAATGTAGTGAAACCATTTGGTCAGCTCAGTTAGAAGTCTGACTCATCACATATGAAAAGTTGGAACATGAAAGTATTAAAGAAGGCAAATTATGGGAGGCCTGAGAAAGCAAACAAGAGAGAAAGTGAGAGACGCAGAGAAAATTGATTTGGGATACTCCAGGGATGACAAATAGTGAAACAAAATGTTTTTGTTAACATATCTGTCCAAACTCAGTCAACAAAAACCCCTCAGATCAAACCAAATTATTCTTCCTTAGATTCCTTTGACTAACTCTTTTCATGTTATCATTGCTCCTAACATTAATTAATCAGGTGGTCAAGATCCTCCCTTGTCAAAATATTCTGGATACTTGGAAGATTTCTCAACAGGCTAACCCTCCACAAGTGGATTGCTGGGCACTCAAGTACTTGTGTATAATGCTTCTCACTCCAATGTGAAAGGCAAGACAGCCTTCCAAAACCAAACCCACCTGTTATCTGATCACATTTCTGTTTCAGATTTAATCTAACTTCAGGAACACTGAGGGGCAAAACCTTTTATAAATGAAGTTAAAGCCATCTACAATATGTGAGGGGAAGGAAATGTGTGCAGAATGTTTGGAGTTCTAGGAAATGTCTCTTACATTTCTGGTTTTCGTTAAGTATGGTGGACGCTATTTGACATTCTTCTCCTAAACATCAAATCAACACATTATGCATCCGTGGAAACAGAAAAGTCTTGCAATAGGGAAGACTACAGCAAATGGGTAAGGGAGAGAGAATTACTTCAGAATGCCAAGAGAAAATATATGTCTATCTGTTTGGTTGTTTGGTGGGAGGATGGGTAGGAATCGGAGCTTCCGAAAAATCTTAAAACAGTGCTTCTCAACCAATGACTCCACCTCCCGAGGACATTTTGGGCATTTGTGGGGTTATTTCATTGTCTAAATGGTCAGAAGATGCTAAAGACATTTAGTGGGTGTGGGCCAGAGATGGCAGGTGTCCTGAAATAAGCAGGTGGGTGCCACAGCGCAAAGAAATATTCTATGTTCTGTACGATTTGTCTAGTGTCTCGCCCTAAATCTGTGTAGGTGAAGAACCTATTTATAACTGTCCAAACTGTATGCATGTGCTTTAGATTTAAATTGAAATCATTTTTGCACTATTTTAATGTATTTAGGGAAATTGTGGGGAGTGGGGTGGGGAAACTGCCACTGTGGGGTAAAGTGAGGGAACATCTTGCACTATTTGCTCCAAACTTTACCAAGAGTTGTTCACTGGTTTCAAAAATCACATTGCTAACATAATGCCACTGACTGAATCTGAGCCATCACTAAGCCACCTCTGTATGCGTAGCCATTACCAGTCACCAGAATTTCTCAAATCTGGCTCCTTCAGTGTGTCCTCTTGTGTAGAAATGTCAAAGCATTTACTTACTGAAATACAGATTTTCCTATGAATCACTGTTCTTTCATTTGCAACCCTGTAGTTGAAGTTATTTTGTAGATATTTTGTATCACCTATAAAACACATTGCAGAACAGTAAAGGGAGCATTGCAAATGTTTTGATTTTGTATCTCCATTTCTTCCCCATTTATTACTTGGCATGTTGGAGTTAGGAAATTATCTGTGGATGCTAACCTTAGTGGGTGAAAATCTAATAAGAAACAGTGTATTTGCATAGTCATAGAGGATCTCCTCACAAATTGTTCACTAATCGCAAAAGAGAAAAAATAGTACTTTGCAGAGAAGAAGCCTGGCAAATACCACCTTAATCAAATGATCAAGGTTTCAAAAAATATATGTATATATACATATATAGAGAGACAGAGAGGTGGGGGAGGCAAAGGGAAGGAGTGGGGAAGGAAGCAAAACAAAACTGAAATGGAAGCTTGAAAAATCTACAGTAAGAATCTTTATTTTTTTTTTTATTTTTTTAAGTGGCCTTTCCACCCATGATGAGACTTGAACTCATGACCCTGAGACCAAGACCCAAGCTGAAATCGAGAGTCGGATACTTAACCAGCTGAGCCACCCAGATGCCCCTGGAGCGATGATCTTTAAATCATTATCTGACTACTTCATGTATAAGTCTTTGGGGGATCTGTGTTAAATAAATTACCATAAATCTTCCATTTCATAGGTGTAGACAGACTCATGGAGGTATCTAATAGTAACAATGGGAGGAGGTGATATTGACAAAGAAGAAAGAACAGTACAAATTGAAGAGAAGTCATGATTTTTTAAACAACAGTGGGTGTGGACATATAACAAATATACTTTGATTCTGGTTTACAAACTTTTATGAATTCAGTGAGACTTGAACATAAGAGAGACTGATAGACTCTTTATGCCAAACGAAACCAAATCCAACGCATCACTCCAACCCTATCCCACTGTGTGGATTCTCCCAGCATTTACGGATGGCACTTTGCACATGCTCCCAAATTCCAATCCGTAGCTTTCTTAGAAGCCATGCACTTGAATGCGTTCTGTCCCCATAATCGTGCTCCCAAGTACAAAATGTTAAGAAAATGATTAGCCTACCAAAGAATTTTTTAGAAAGATAGGCAGACCAAGGACTTCAAAGGTTTTAAAATCTTTCATGAGACCCTGGACTTGCCCATATCGTGCAAAGAGGGGTCGGAGACAGGGCCTTTCCCTTTCCAAGAGCCCAGGACCCAGTGTGCGGCCTCAGCGTTCCACCCCAGCTAGGAGTGGAGGGTCCCCGTGCAGCCCAGCAAGCACGGGAGGGTTTGCTCCTCTGCAGGCAGTTGTCTTTTTCCCGGCAAACAAGCCAGGTGCCAGAAACGTTACCCAGATGGGGAGGGAAAGAGAAGAGAGGAAGCAGGAGGGGGATGAAGGTAGAAAATAGAATCATTAGAAAAAGGGAAAGATGATGTCAAAGTGATTCCAATCGGAAACAATTTCAGAAAAGTTATATATTTTTTCAAAGTATTCAAAGCCTCTCAAAGCTCTTAAAAGGCGCAAGCCTGAATGGAAGTGTTTTTCGGCGCCGAGGTCTCTCACCCAAACTGCAGGAAAACAGGAAAGAAATCTCGCACTCACAAGTCACCCAAGTAAGCACGCTTGTGTGAGCCCTGTTGCTGGTTGGGTTTAATTTCTTTGTGCTAAACAGAAACTGTTCTCACAAGTTAGCACCAAGCCTGGGGACTCCTTGCCAGCGTGCTTCCCAGGGCTGCCATCATTTTGTGCTTTTTGTCCCACCTGTTTCTTTCTGCTGCCTGTCAGACACTCCTCTCCCTTTCACCTGAACAATGGATAGACCTCTCCCAAGTCACTTAGTTAAATCTTATTTTATCTTGCAGCTATCAGGAAAAAAACAAAGTCATTTGGGGTCATTGCTTCAAGGTTGAGAAGCCTGAGCCACCCACCTGCTCCTGCTCATCAAAATTAAATCTGCCAAGTGCTGAGTTGCTTGAAAACGTCCCGTGAAGTCATTTAAAGATGCAGCTCTTCATATAGCTAGCAAAGCATAACTTTGAGACCTACACCTTGCCACAATCACAGAACCTCTCCACAAAATGTTTTCTGTACTGCAGAATAAGTTCCTATCTGAAAATGGTTTCCTATTTGTATTTCACTAACACAGAGAGCATTCTCTCATGTAACCAACCATGCAATCTTGCTCACAGTAAAGAATTTTCTTGAATAATTGACACAACACTGTGTTAGTTTCAGGTGTACAACACAGTGATCCAATGCTCGTTTATTTTGCAAAATGATCACCACAATAACCGCAAGTGTTTTTTCTTCTGATGAGAACTTTCAAGATCCCAGCTACTGTCAAATATGCAATGCAGTATTATTAACCATAGTCACCATGCTGTGCATTACGTCCCTGTGGCATTCATTTTGCAACTGAAAATTAGTACCTTTGGACCCCCTTACCTATTTTGCCCACCTCCCACCCCCTCCTCAGGCAACCACCCATCTGTTCTTCACATCCATGAGTTCCATTTCTTACTGTTCATTTCTTTAGATTCCACATATGATCTCGTGCAGGATCTTCTTCTGACATGTTTCACTTAGCATATTGCCTTCAAGGGCCATCCATATTGTTGAAAATGGCAACACTGCATTCTTTTTAAAAAATTTTTTTTAACGTCTATTTATTTTTGAGAGAGAGATAGAGAGGGAAGGGTAGAGAGAAAGGGAGACACAGAGTCCAAAGCAGGCTCCAGGCTCTGAGCTGTTAGCACAAAGCCCAATGCAGGTCTCGAACCCATGAGCCATGAGATCATGACCTGAGCCAAAGTTGGAAGTTTAACCGTCTAAGCCACCCAGGTGCCCCAACATTGCATTCTTTTTTAATGGATGAAAAGTCCATTGTATGTATTTATATTCCACATTTTCTTAACCCATTCATTCATTGATGAACAGTTAGGTTGTTTCCATGTCTTGACCATTATAAATAATGCAGCAATGAACAAGGGAGTGCACTTATCTTTTTGAATTATTGTTTTCATATTATCCTTTGGATAAATACCCAGGGGTAGCATTGCTGAATCATATGGTAGTTCTATATTTAATTTTTTGAGGAACCTCCATACTGTTTTCCATAGTGGCTTCACCAATTTGCATTCCCACCAACAGTTGTCCAAGGATTCCCTTTTCTCCACATTTTCACCAGTACTTGTTAATTTTTGTCTTTTTGAAAATAGCCATTGTAACAGGTGTGAGGTGACATCTACCTGTAGTTTTGATTTGCATTTTCCAGATGATGAGTGATGTTGAGCATCTTTTCATGTGTTGGCCATCTGTCAGTCTTCTTTGGAAAAACGTCTATTCAGTTCCTCTGCCCATTTTTTAATCAAATTTGGGGGGAGGGGGAGTGTTACTGAGTTGTATGAGTTCTTTATATATTTTATTTTTATATTAACCCCTTATCAGGTATACAATTTGCAAATATTTTCTCCTATTCAGAAGGCTGCCTCTTCATTTTGTTGATGGTTTCCTTTGCTGGGCAGCAGCTTTTTAGTTGGATGGACTCCCACTCGTTACTTTTGCTGCCTTTTCTTTTGATTTCAAATCCAAAAAATCATTGCCAAGGCCAATGTCAAGTAGTTTAGCACCTATGTTTTCTTCTAGAAGTTTTATGGTTTCAGGTCTTACATTCAAGCCTTTAATCCATTTTGAGTTAATTTTTTGTGTATGGTTCAGCTTCACTCTTTTCATGTGGTTATCCAGTTTTCCCAACACCCTTTATTGAAGAAACTTTTCTTTGTCCATTGCGTATTCTTAGCTCCTTTGTCAAAAAATAATTGACCATATACACATGGGTTTATTTCCAGGCTCTCTACTCTGTCCTATTGATCTATGTGTCTTTTTATGCCAATATCATGCTGTTTTAGTTACTATAGCTTTGTAATATAGTTTGAAATCAGGGATCACGATGCCTCTAGCTTTGATCTTTCTCAAGATGGTTTTGGCTATCCGTGGCCTTTTACGTTCCCATACAAATTTTAGGACTGTTTGTTCTATTTCTGTGAAAAAATGCTTTTGGAATGGGGATAGAGATTACATGAATCTGCAGATTGCTTTGAGTAGTGTGAACATTTAAACAGTATTATTTCTTCCATTCATGAGCACAAAATATCTTTCCATTTACTTGTGTCATCTTCGGGGTGCCTGGGTGGCTCAGTTGGTTAGGCATCCGACTTTGTCTCAGGTCATGATCTTGCGTTTTGTGAGTTCCAGCCCTACATTGGGCTCTGTGCTGACAGCTCAGAGCCCAGAGCCTGCTTTGGATTCTCTGTTTGCCTCTCTCTCTGCCCCTGCCCTGCTCGCTCGCTCTCTCTCTCTCTCAAAAATAAATAAAACATTAAAAACTTTTTTAATTAAAAAAAAGTTTATTTGTGTCATCTTCCATTTTTTTCATCAATGTCTTACAGTTTTCAGTATACAGGTCTTTACCTCCTTGGTTAAGTTTGTTCCTAGGTATTTTGTCCTTTTTGATGAAATTGTAAATGAGATTATTTTATTTCTCTAATAGTTTGTTATTAGTGTATAGACACAACAGGTTTTTATATATTGATTTTGTATCCTGCAACTTTACTGAATTCATTTATTAGTCCTAATAGTTTTTTGATGGAAAATTAAGATGTTCCGTATAAAGTATCTCAAATTTGTGACAGTTTTACTTCTTCCTTTCCTATTTAGATGACTTTTCATTCTTTTTCCTAATTGTTCCAGCTAGGACTTATAACACTAAGATGAATATAAATGGCCAGAGTGGGCATCCTTGTCTTATTCCTGATCTTAGAGGAAAAACTTTCAGCTTTTCACTATTGAGCATATTAGCTGTGGGCTTGTCATATTTGACCTTTATTATGCTGAGTAGACCCACTTTGTTGGGTTTTTATCATACGTGGATATTGAGTTTTTGTCCAATGCTTTTTCTGTGGCTATTAAGATGATTATATGAAATTTATCCTTCATTTTATGTTGAACCATCTTTGCATCCCTGGAATAAAACCCAGTTGATCGTGGTGTATGATTCCTTTAACAAATTGTTGAATTCAGTTTGCTAATATTACATTGAGGATTTTTACATCTATGTTTATCAGAGATATTGACCTGTAATTTCCTTTTCTTGTGTCCTTTGTCTGCTTTTAGTATCACGGTAATGCTGATCCCATAGTGAGTTTAGAGGTGTTCCTTTCTCTTGTATTTTTTGGAAGAGTTTGAGAAGGATTGGTAGTAATTCTTCTTTGAATGTTTGGTAGAATTCACCAGTAACACCATCTGGTCCTGGACTTTTGTTGAAAGGTTTTTGATTACTGATTCAATCCCATTACTAGTGATCAGTCTATTCAGACTTTGTACTTCTTCATGATTCACTCTAGGTATGTTATACATTTTTTAGGAATTTATCTGTTTCTTATAGGTTTATCAAATGTGTCAGAGTGTAATTGTTCAGAGTAGTCTCTTATGACTCTTTGATGTGGTATCTGTTATCTCTTTTATGATATATTTGAGTCCTTTCCTCAGTTTTGTTTACCTTTTCAAAGAACCAGCTCTTAGTTTCATTAATCTTTTCTATTGTCTTTTTCGTCTCTATTTCATTTATTTCTGCTCTGACCATTGTTATTGCCTTCCCACAGTGAAGGATGTTTTAAAGACAAAAGGTCACTTGCATCTACAGTATAGTTTGTTTCTATCTTTCCTCCCTCAGCAAGCAGCTGAGATTACCAGAATTTTGCATTTTAATAGGTTCAGGTCCAAGAATTAGGCTATCAATCTCTACATCATATTATTGACACAAACATTCATTTTACTCTTCCATCAAGAACAGCTGACTTGCCAGTGTCTTCTCTGGGTATCTCCATCTAGTCCACTTCCCTTAAAAACCCACACCTCTCTCTGTCAAATAATCTAGGGCACAATATTACACGATAACCTAAGTCCTGAATAAATGCCATGTAAAGTGTGCCCATACCAGAGAGTGACTGCCAAAGGTTTTTAGCACACTCTTCAAAATGAATTCCAAAGAGTCATTTCATGAAATGAGTTATTATAGATATAACATTATTACATAATTACATAATATAACATTATTTACAAAGTTCTTAAAGAAACTTTGCAAGTTTCCTGCTCACTGTGGCCCTTTGTTATGTATACACAACGTCTCATCTCAGTGAGGAGGGGCACAGTCTCCCACCGTGGGTTTCCTTGATTCAAACTAGATGGTTAAAGTCACAATCGTTTTGTTTTTTTTTTTCTTTTTACTTTTGAAAGAGGGAGAGTGGGGGAGAGGGGCAGAGGAAGAGACAGAGAGAATCTTAAGCAGGCTCCACACCCAGTGCAGATGTGGGGCTCAATCCTATGACCCTGGGATCATGACCTGAGCCGAAATGAAGAGTTGGATGGTCAACCAACTGAGCCACCCAGGCACCTGATGGCATCAGTTTCCTCATGTGAAATTAGGGAGCTCACTACAGGACCCATTAATTCCCTTGTAGGTCTAAATCCTCTGTTTTCCTGACTCCACAAGGCCACCTAGATAATGGTCAACCCAGCTCATATTCTCATGGGCTCTGCAGCTTCCAGAACCCTCTCTCATAACTTACCTCATATGTTTCATAACATCTGCATGAGGCAGGTAGCATTGACAGTTTTATATCCACTTTGCTAATATCGACACTAAGCTCAGTCAATCACAGCCAGGTATAAGCAGGACCTTGACTTGAACCCCAACCCAGAGTCCTCAATTCCTAGTCTGGTTCCTTTCCACTACACAATAATATCCCTCACAGGGGCACTGGCTTGGCTCAGTCGGTAGAGTATGCAACTCTTGATCCTGAGGTTGTGAGTTCAAGCCCCACGTTGGGTATAGAAATTACTTAAAAATAAAAAAATTAAAAATAATAGTCCTCACAAAGTTTCAATGAACCACCACTAAATCTATTCTATAGGAAATTCTTGTTCTGTACTACATGTTTCCATATAAATTAATCTGGATCGTGTCACATGCAGGTGTCATCACTTGGAGATTTTTGTCCTGAGCAGTTAATATTATTTTCCTTAGGAAATGTGACAGTCCTGCACTCACATTTTTTTGTCGATCACAAACCCTGCAGTATCCAGGACTCTAATGAGCACATTGTTGGCTCAAAGATTATCCCCTCCAGGGGCCAGTCATGGTGAAATGATGGAATTCACTTAATCTATATCAGAAGGGACAAAGTCCAGGGAGGAGGTAGAGGGTCCCTGAGAACTCTTCCCTGGGAGGATCAGAGAAGGTGTATTAGTTCCCTGGGGCTAGCAAATTACCATGAACTCTACGGCTTAAAGTGGAGAGAATTTAATCTCTTGCGGTTCTGGAAGCCAAAAGGCCAAAATTGGTGTCAATAGGTCCATGCTCCCTCTGAAGGTTCTAGTGGAAGATCTTCCTCACCTGTTCCAGCTCCTGGAATTCCTTGGTTTGTGGAAGCATAAGTGTAACCTCCAACTGCATCTTTACAGTTGGATCTCTATGTCCTCTCCTCTTTTTATGAGGATGCTAATTGTTGGATTTACAGCCCACCCTACGTAGAAGAGGATATCATTCCATAACCTTAACTAATTACCCCTGCAAAGAGCCTACTAAGATTTTGAAATCAGCAATAGAGAAGAAAGCCATCCAAAGAGGATTCAGGAGCAAAGATATAAAAGCAAGCAAGTCCTGGGCACATAGGAGGCGAGCTATAACAAAGTGAGAAGGAGGGTGTATAGGTCTGCTCAGGCTGCCATAACAAAATGTCACAGACTACTGGCTTACAAATGTATTTTCACATAGATCTGGAGGCTAGAATTCCAAGATTAAGGTGCCATCAGGGTTGGTTTCTGGTGAGACCTCTCTTTCTGACCTTCTCATGGTGTCCTCACAGGGCCTTTCTTCTGTGTGTACACACAGTGAGAAAGACAGCACCCTCTCTGGTGTCTCTTCCTCTTCTTATAAGGACCTGAGTCCTATAGGTTTCAGGCCCCACCCTTAATGACCTCATTAAACCTTCATTACTTCCCTAAAGGCTCTGTCTCCAAAAAGAGTTGCATTGAGGGTTAGGGCTTTAATATATGAATATGGGGGGGACACAATTCAGTCCACAACAAATGATCTGGGGCCATATCAAGAGGGGTAAAGATTACTAACTAGGCCAAGGAGTCTGACCTCTGTTCTGTCAATGGTAGGAAGATACTAGAAATCTTGAAAGTCGTTATGAAAATGTTTCCAAGGGAAACACCATCCTTTTCATTTTCCTGGTCTATAAAACAAGAGCTATTTTCTAGAGGCTATTTTCCAGACAAATATCCTTTGACGACTGACTACATCTTAGAAGATTAATCTCTTAGAATTTCTTGCTCTCTCTGATATATAGCCTATGAAGCAATTATGTCACCAAAAGATAGATAATTCTTAAGGACCATTGTTCTTTATTCTAAAAGGATTAATGACCACAGAGAGCAGTTTCACCCAAAAGCACCAGGATTCTGCCAGTTCTTAGTTCCATCAAACAGACATCAAGACAAAATAAGATATACCTGTGAGATTAAGATAATAACAACAACAACAACTGTGGTTTGGCTAGCTTGCACGACAAGGAATATTCGCAAACATTTTTCCAAAGCCTTACTCTTTCTTATCCAGTTTCCAAAATAAATTCTCGTCTTTTAAAATGCCCTGCTCGGGGCGCCTGGGTGGCGCAGTCGGTTAAGCGTCCGACTTCAGCCAGGTCACGATCTCGCGGTCCGGGAGTTTGAGCCCCGCGTCAGGCTCTGGGCTGATGGCTCAGAGCCTGGAGCCTGTTTCCGATTCTGTGTCTCCCTCTCTCTCTCTGCCCCTCCCCTGTTCACGCTCTGTCTCTCTCTGTCCCAAAAATAAATAATAAAACGTTGATAAATAAATAAATAAATAAATAAATAAATAAATAAATAAAATGCCCTGCTCAGTAAAATGTGAGATGATAAGCAGCAGTGAATGCCAGAGAAAGACAGTGGTGGGGTACTTCTGAAATTATTCATCTCTGACTCTTTCACCTCACAGGTGAGGAAGCCAGAGCTCAGAGATGTGCAGTGGTTAGCCTGAGATCCCACAGTTACAGTAGAAAGTCTTGCTGGACACAGATAAGAAATAAGTTTCGGAGGTCTTAACTGGCGAAAAATCGGAACTACTTTAAAACTGAATCAACCTTATGTAGTAATTGCTCTGTCCCAGCCATTGTTTGAAGTCAGTGTTTCTCAGGCATTAATGTGCATGGGAAGACCTGGGGAGCTTGTCAGAATGAACATTCTGAGTCATTAGTTCTGGGGTGGGGCCTAAGAGTCTGCATTTCTTTTTCTTTTTGGTTTTCTTCTTAAGTTTATTTTTTTTGAGAGACACAGCACAAGCAGAGAAGGGGCAGAGGAGAGGGAGAGGGAGAATCCCAAGCAGGCTCCACACTGTAAGTGCAGAAATGCTCACGGGGCTTGAACTCATGAGCCAGGAGATCGTGACCCGAGGCGAAATTAAGAGCCAGCCACTTAACCGACTGCACCACCCAGGCACCCCCTCCCCCGCAGTCTGCATGTCTAACCAGCACCGCCCCCCAATATTGCCGACCATGCTGGTCTGAAGACTACACTTCGAGTGCTTTGCAAATATTAACTCGTTTATTCTCCAAAAAATAACCCTGTTACTATTACAGATCCAGATACTGTACAAGTACTATTACTATCACAGTTTTTAACAGAGGAGGAAACTCAATTAAACAGTTAAATGAATTGCCTAAGGTCACACAGCTGGAAATGGCCAGAGCCAGGATTTGCACCCAGACAGTCAAACTCTAACCTGGGCTCTTAACTACCTTACCGTTAGGTTCCTAAAAGCAACCCAAGATCATCTCCCTGTTTACATGTCAGCCTTCAAGGCTGAGTCATTAGGACTGTATTTTAAATATGTAGCCATTAAAGTAATAATAATGAGGGGCACCTGGGTGGCTCAGTCGGTTAAGAGTCTCTTGATTTCAGCTCAGGTCATGATCTCTGGGTTCCTGCGATCAAGCCCCGGAGTTGGGCTCTGCACTGCCAGCATGGAGCCTGCTTGGGATTCCCTCTCTCTGCCCCTCCCCTGCTTGAGCTCTCTCAAAAATAAATAAATAAACATTTAAAATTTTTAAAAATAATAACAATAATAATAATGAAGACTATGAAAGAAAAAGTGAGGGAGGTGCTCATACAATGTTAAGTAAAAATAACAGAACACAAATACATCAAACTAGGCCAGGCCCTCTGATTACCAGGCTCTATCACTTGAGCAGGAACAAGGCAACTCATTACCACAATAGCGCGACAGGTTTTCCCTTCTCTCTTTTTCTTCCCTCGCCTGGAAACCATCCCCAGGGAAATTGCACTCTTGCTCCAACCCCCCAAACACACACTGAAGGCGGGTCTGAAGAGAGAACCAGTACCACCTGTGGGAGGAAGCCAGCCAGAGGCCAGCATTCACGGCTTGCTCTCATCCACTTAACACACCTGCTGAGAACGTGTACTACCGAAAGTAGTAGACTCGGGGATGGAAAACAGACGAAAGCCTCTGCCTTCGTGAAGATTACATTCTAGTGGGAGAAGCTGACAACTAAAACAATGAGAATAAATAAGTGTATTTAGTCTCCTCCTGAACAAGAGTTACAGAAAAATACAGGCCTATCTCATTTTATTGCACTTCACTTTATTGGGCTTCACAGATACTACTTTTGTTTTTTAACAAATTCAGGGTGTGTGGCACCCTTGTGTCAAGCAAGTTTATTAGCACAATTTCCCAACAGCGGCTGCTCTCTCTGTGTCCCTTTGGTGATTCTCACAACATTTCAAACTTTTTCATTATTATTATATTTGTATGGTGATCTATGATCAGTGATTAAAACTCACTGAAAGCTCAGATGATGGCTAGCACTTTTTAGCAATAAAGTATTCTTTAACGTATGCACGTTGTTTTGCGTTTTTTCACACATAACGCTATTGCACACTTCGTAGACTTCAGTATAAGGAAAACAACTTTCACATGCATGGGAAACCAAAAAACCCATGTGACGGCTTTATTGCAGTGGTCTGCAACCAAACCTGCAATTTCTGTGAGGTATACCCATCACAGAGCAGAGGGATCAGGGGTGCTGGAGGCAGAGAGCAGATTGCAATGGTAATTAGGGCCATCCAGAAGAAGGTGACCTTGGAGAAAGGGCTTGGAACGAAGAGGTACACACATATCTAGCGAAGAACATTCTAGACAGATGGAGCATCAGGTGCAAAGGCCTGAAAATGGAAACACATCTGGAATGTTTCAGGAAAAGCAGGGCCACTTCACCTGTAGTGAAAGAGTAGCAGGAGACCAAGTCAGAGAAGTAATGGGTGGGGGAAAGGAGAAGATCTTGCAGATCCTAACAGGCCTTGGTAAGGGTTTTGGCTTTTCCTTTGAAGGAAAGAGAGAGTCACTGAGGGTTTGGGCAGAGAAGTGAAATGATCTCACTGCTGTACTGAAGAACCCAGCTGGCTGATGCAGGGAGACCTGGGCAGAAGCTTGGAGACCGGTTAAAAGGCAACTGCAATCATCCGTGCGAGACATGTTGGTGGTTCCGACTAAAGTAGTAACAGTGATGAGGTGCCTTGGGTGGCTCAGTCGGTTAAGCGTCCGACTTCAGCTCAGGTCATGATCTCACGGTTCATGAGTTCGA
>NW_024412406.1:10934352-10970330 GCF_014898765.1 Herpailurus yagouaroundi
GAAGGGAAGGGAAGGGAAGGGAAGGGAAGGGAAGGGAAGGGAAGGGAAGGGAAGGGAAGGGAAGGGAAGGGAAGGGAAGGGAAGGGAAGGGAAAAGAAAGCAAGAAAGTGTCACAGTGTCTGGCACTAAACCTTTAGGGAGGGAAGAAGGGATAGTGCCTTTGGCATTTAAGGGACAGACTTGTGTGTAAGCTGAGCAGAGATGTGCTATGTGTGTATAAGCCTTTATTTTCTCATGACTCAACAGATTATGCTGTTAATTTACTGACTCTTTGTTCTCTCTTCAACTCTGTCCTGAATAAGCTTAATCTTTTAAATGGAAGAAAAAAATTAAAGGTCACCTACCAGCAATTAAGCCATCACTCAGATGAAACCTGGAGTTCATTCATTACGTAAAAGGGATGCTTGCAACATTCTCCTTCAACTCAAGATTCATTGCTCCCACAATGGATTTTTGCTTTTCATACTGTTGCCATTCCTCTGGAACCACAATATTGGGAAATGCACGCTGTCCTTTCTCAGTATTCCATCCAAAGAGGCCAGACTTCTACATTCAAGGCCAAGCTTGCTCTTTCCATCATCACACACCCCGTCTCCCGTAAAATCATCTCCTGTCACCAGTATTCCTGCCAAGTTACCCATTTAGAACTGTCTCTTTCTTTTTCACACAAAGCCATATGTGGAAAGCAGAAGAGATGATATACTTAAACCCATCAGAATTTCTTTATTTCAAAAATGGAAGATATGCCTCAAAAATTCCTGAACAGTACCTTCTACCTCATAGCAATTACCAACTGCTTATTCCCCAGTTAAACCAAAAGATAAATGTATTCTTGAGAAAGCACCTAAGACATTACACTGCTCACCTTCTGCTTTGTTTCACTTGATGGAAATAACTATCATTATCTTCTATGGCTAAAAAATGGGAAAAGTTCAGTAAAAATCTCATTATTTTATATCCTACTATGAAAATAACAGTAACACAACCTTGATTGAAGATTACTTTTGTAGCATGATTGAAAAGAGGGCACTGCAGAGAAAATGAACTAACCCATTAATAGTGTTCAGGAAAGATATTTAACCCACTTAAAATATTATGTATTTGTTAAAGGAAAGCTATCCGTACACTATTAGTACAGAAAGGGAGTTTATACGTTTATGTATAATCGATAGGCATTCAAGAATTCACTATGTCATTCCTGTTTCTGTTGTAATTACTGATCCACACACACTCACACTCACCAACATTCATGCAAGTATTATACAAACAACTTACCAACCCACGCGTTTTATTTGCCAACACCCACACCCCACCAGCAAGTAGGTTTCCCAGATTAAAAAAATAAAATCACTGGTCCTTTCTTTTTGTCCACAATAACAACTCTCTCTATATTTGAGCTGTAAATGGACTACTCCCTAAACTGCATTTTCATAATTATATAATTACAATTTGAGCAGGGTAAAATTAAAAGAGAAAAATGTTATTTCTCGATGGACTAAGAAATAACCTATAAAAAATGTGCCTCTTCTCCATGCCTGTAGAACTCATCACACGGTAGAAGTAGTCAGAATCCGTGCTTAATAACTATACCAAGATTTATTTACTAAACTCAAAATAAATAATATGCTTTCTTAAAATACTATTTTTAGATGAGTTGTATAAGCAACCTGCAGAAGATGAAAATTGAAGGCAGCTCCTCACAAGATGTAAGTTTGAGAGGCATATATTAAGAATCTTCCCAGCCCAGGACCAGCAGATGATGAAATCTGACAGATTGGCTGGCATTATCTCCCCCATTCTGGGTGCATGTCTCATGCAATCTGCTCCCACGGGGCTGAGCCATTGCCTTGTTCTAAAAACATCAACCACACATATACCACCTCCGATCCTGGAAACTGAAGAACTCTACACTGCAGTAAACATTTGTTCTCTGAAGTTTTCTTAACTAAACTTTTAGGATTCAGATCTACCACATGTTACGAATGTACCAAATGTACAATATTCAGAAAATTTCCTCCATTGCTATCCACAATAGTTCAAAAATATTTGTTCAACAAACATCTATTGAGCACCTGCTTTGTGCCAGGCACTTTAGCAGCTATTAAGGATGTAAAGCTAAGTCTAAGATTAGTTCCCTCTTAAAGGAGATGGACGTGTATGTGAAAAACAACATCACAAATAGGACACTACCAGTGCGATAGGAGAAAAGAATGCAACGCGATTCATTCTGCCTGGGAGATTGAGGAAAGCCACACTGACGAGGTTATATTTAACCTGGTTCATAAGGATGAACAGTTCACCGAGGGAGAAGGACAGAAATCGAGTTCCAGACACTGCAAGGTTGTAAGACCTATTTGGGAACATGAAAAGCTAGAATGGCCAGGGGAAGAGCATAGAGGAGATTAAAGCTGGAATGACAAGTTGGGCAGGACGGGTTTTGAATGTCATGCTTTTATTTTACTCTGAAACAGTAAGGAACATGAATGGATTTTAACCAAGAAAGAACAAGCCAATCAAATTATGTAAAGATAATTGTGGCAGTTTAGAGGACGGACTAAAACAGGAGGAGGAAATCGGGACTAGAAGTAAAAGGGTGCCAGAGCAAAGACAGAGAAGGAGGCAAGAGCTCTTCCAGAGGGGAGACAAATAGGAATCAGGGACCTTTGGATGGCAGAGTGAAGAAGCAGGGGTATTACATGGATCCAGTGATCCCAATGACAATGACAGATGAGACAGACTCTCATGATCCAAAAGCAGAAATGCAGGAGGTGGAGCAAGTTTGTGTGAAGAAATGAGTTCAGCATTAGCGATTAGGTGAGTTTTCTAAGAGTGCAGGTGGAGAGGGGTGGGGGTCAAGCAACCCTAAGGCCAAGAGTCACCAATGCTGAAGTTAAAGTCAGCCAGTAGGAAAACAAGAGACAGAAGCAAGAGAGAAATGGATGCCCAAAAGTGAATGGATTTGACCAAATGACCTGGATGTTGAGATGTTGCGGCCACATGCACGCGAGAGCATAATCCAAGCGGATGGAGTGTACATCAGGGGTGGATGTTTTCAGCTGCTTAACTCCAAAGCCATTGCCAAACCTCTTCTTCCTAAAACTGGACACTCATTTCCCCAGTTGTTTTTTTGTTTTGTTTTTCTTTCTTTGTTGTTGTTTTTAGTTAGAGGTGGCAATGTGGGGGTACAGGAATTGAGCTGGGAGCCAGTGGGAAAATGTCAGTTCTCTAATAAAAGGAACACACATAGTTGGTCTGCTTTGAATGAGGAAATGACATCTAGAGGTTCTTGGGGCTAGCTTGTCACCATGAGATGAACAAAAGCCAAGGCATTAATGATGATGAGGTAAAAACTAGGAAGCCCCAGCATCCAGCTCTGGGATATAGGGAACTTTTAGGCAAAGACCAAAGAAAAGCAGTATCATCAGGGGAAAATCAGGCTTCAAATGGGTCAAAGAAGAGAAAAAGGTCTTCTAAGGAAATGTTGAGGAAAGGAACCGTGCCCTGCCGCTGCCCCAGCACCCACCACGTATCTGCTGAATCAATAAATATTGAGTGGATAGCTTCGTGGAAGGGCTTGAGGGAAGGCCGGCAAAGCAAGGTGGCCTCCATGAAAGGAGAGAGCTGAGCAGCCTGGGGACGCGGTGGGTTGATCAGTTAGAGCAGTTTGTCCCTTGGACAGAGGTCTCTGATCACAGTAAGGAGGGAAGAAGGTACCGGCTGACGGTGAAGAGGGGAAGGCAAGCGAATTATGCTCTCTCTCTGGTTTCAGGTCCCAGATTCCAGAGAAAGACAGAAGTACAGCTTGGTGAGAAAACCATCTGAGCCAAAATATTGGCCTGGGCACTTTTTTTGCAGGTCCACTAGCAGAGGCAGTTCTGAAGCCCTGATGTTTGGGAGTTCTACATCCTTAAGACTGTGAAAGAGCAGTCTTATCCTGGGAAGCTCACGGCAAAGCTCCATGCAGGCACTCTTTAGGGGACCTAAGTCATCATGTAAGGCAATGTTGACTCAGCCTGACTCAGAGGAAAACCATGCATCTACCAGCGTCTCCCCTCATCTTTTTCTCCAGCATTGGCCATTTGACAGTACTGTAATCTCAGGGTTCCTGCCTGTGGCTAGATTTCATCTACGAGGACCAATTCCAACGGTAGGGAGGTAGACATTGGACAAGAAAGAACCAGCCTGCTGCAGGCTTCCAGGTGAAGCAATCTTGCAAGGTGGTGCTGCTTCAGCAAGCTCTCTGGGTAGAGAATGATGGCCCAGCAGCTGGAAGAAACTTGCCATCTGAGAAGCGCTCACAGAATTTCCCACAAAACCACACGGCCGCCGAAATTTTACTGCAGCTTCGTTTCCCCTTGAAAAAACCCCCCTTCCTACACCACTCCTTCCTGTACAAATTCAATAAGGAAAATACATCTAATGATACCTTATGTGGTCTTTTTACAAAGAGGAGCCAAAAATGTGTGTGTCTGTGTGTGTACGCGCGTGAATAAAACATCTACACCAGAATCACGTGGAGAAGGAAATAAAATTGTCTTCAAGCACTACAGTGCATGTGGGCACTGCTCAATTCCCAATATTGGGATGTATTTTCTGTCATTTAAATATCTAAATGTTCCACTTAAGGAAGAATGACATTTCCAAATGTTAGTTTCCTACATGTAATTCCAAGAGTCTTACCAAATTACTGGAGAAGGTGATCTCATTTCGAATAGCCCAAGTATGTATTCCAGTTACAACTGCATTTAACATTTTGATCCACGTTCGTATCCTCTGCACGCATGACCTAGTGGAGAGGACACCCTAACAAAGTACAGCGCCACCTATTGACCACACACTAAAAATACAGCCTCATGGTCCAATAGTGTATATTCAGGCTGACAGGCTATACGGCTTTGAGTCACATAATGTATTTCATATGAACTGACCTTTAACATTTTCTACAGATTTAATAGAAGCAAAGTAGAGGTAAAAATTAACAACTCTGGCAAGGTATTCTGCCTCACTTCATTCTTTTAATGTTATTTCTTACATCTCTATTACAGGACATCTTATTGAATATTTGTATTCAAATATAAATGAACCTCACTGGTTCATTAAGTACATATTTATCGCATACCTGCATGTGTCAGACTCTGTATCTGGCAAGAGGATTACAGTGGTAAACAAGGCTGACCTGGCCCCTTGCTCTTTTGAAGATGATAATATAGCCTGGGTGGCTCAGTCAGTTAAGTTCTGACTTTGGCCACAGTCACGATCTCGCTGTTTGTGGGTTCGAGCCCCACATTGGGCTCTGTGCTAACAGCTCAGAGCTTGGAGACTGCTTTGGATTTTGTATCTCCCTCTCTCTCTGCCCCTCCCCCACTCATGTTCTGTCTGTCAAAAACTAAATAAACATTAAAAAAAATTTTTAAGATAATAATAATACAGTAAAGCTTTGAACATCATGGGGGTCAGATATTAGCACCCCTCTCCATGCAGTTGAAAATCCACATAGAACTTTTGACTCCTCAAAAACTTAACTACTAATAGCTTACTGTTGACCAGAAGGCTCACCAATAGCATAGTTAATACATATTTCATCTGTTATGTGTATTATATACTGTATTTTAAAAGTAAGCTAGAGAAAAAAATCATAAGGAGAAAAAATAAATTTGCAGTATTGTACTGTATTGAGTAGGAAAAAAAAAAAATGCATGTAAGTGGACCCGAACAGTTCTAAACCCATGTTGCTCTGGACTCTGACCACTTCTTGTCACCTCCACCATGAACATCCTGGTGTTCTCCTTCATGCCTCCTGCCTCTGCAAACCCTCTCAGCAGAGTAGAGAGGGAACCCTCTAAAACCTAGGTCAGATGATGAGACTTCTCAGCTCTAAACCTTCCAAAGTTTCCATCTCATCCAGAGTAGAATCCAGAGCCCTCACTGCAGGAGATGTGTAGCCTCCCCCCACCCACCTAAATCCACCCCCCTCACAATCCCCATCATCCCTGCCAGCCACACGGTCCTCCCTGTTCTTCCTCAAACCTGACAAGCCTCAGGGTCTCTGAACCTGCTAGTCCCTCCACCTTAAATGCCCATACTTGCATGGCTCGCTCCCTTACTCTAAGCTCAAATAGCCCATCTGGAACACCTCTCATAAAATCGAAAGCCCCGCCCCTCCGTGTTGGCACTCCTATTCTCCTTGCCCTGCTCCACCTCTCTCCATAGTTCTTATCACCATGTGACCTCCTATGTGGTAGTCTCTGCCTTTTAATTTGTTGTTGTTTTTCCTATTAGATTGCATACTAGTGTATGGCCTGTATTTGTTGGATGAAATCTCTCTCACTTCTCACTCTCCAGGACCGTGGTTCCTGAGCCTGAACTACTGGCTACGATGCTGCAGTCAGATACGAAAAGCCCTCACATTAACCCCCTGGGCTAGGACAAAGAAGACCTTGCCCCACAGGGCCAGCTTCATGGTGGACAACCCATATAGTCACAGAGCTCCATGCTCAGAGGGCCCCACACTTGAGGCTCTGTAGTCATTGACCTGAAATTCTTAATAGCTGTTGAATAAGGGGACCTTGATTTCATCTTGCACTGGACCCTACAAATTATATAGCTGGTCCCATTTTGACAGTTCAGGGTAGAGATGCGTGAGTAAAATAGCTCACTGAGAATATCCACCGAAAGATGAACAGTGCTCATAGTGCATGACCATTTTGGTAAGTCAGAACCACGAATTCAAGGAGGAGCATATGGGATTTTCACCCTTTTCAGTCCAAAACAGCTAAACCCTTTAGGGAGTCATAGGGTTATTCCCGGCAATTCTCTGCCAGCACCTTTCTCACCCCCATTTCCCCTCCCACCACAGTCAGTGATGAATGGCAAGGGAGGCAATCGCATGTTAACAGAGATAAAATTGTAAAATTATTGTGTGGCTTAAATTTAAAACAGACAGGGAGTGCCTGGGTGGCTCACTCAGTTAAGCATCCAACTCTTGATTTTGGCTTAGGTCATGATCTCACGGTTTGTGAGTTTGAGCCTCAAGATAGGTTCTGTGATGGCAGCATAGAGCCTGCTTGGGATTCTCTGTCTCCCTCTGTCTCTGTCCCTCCCCTGCTGGCCCTCCCTCCCTCCCTCCCTCCCTTCTTCCCTCTCAAAATAAATAAACATTTAACAAATTAAAAAAAATTAAGGGGTGTCTGGGTGGCTCAGTTAAGCATCCAACTTCAGCTCACGTCATGATCTCATGGTGAGTTCTAGCCCCATATCGCACTCTGTGCTGACAGCCCAGAGCCCGGAGCCTGCTTTGGATTCTGCGTCTCCCTCTCTCTCTGCCCCCACCCCCTCAAATAAACAAACATTTTTTTAAAAACTTAAAAAATTAAAAAATGAAATAAAATAGACAGGAGGATTCCATTCTAGTGGGAAAAGCAATGGTTTGTGGTTTTCATTTAGACGATGCCAGGAGGGAAGAAAGGGTATTGAGCCCAGGAAAGAGTGAGTGTTTAGGGATACATGGTGCAAAGAAGAGACCAGTACAGGAAGGTAAGGAAGGGACATGAAATATCTTTGAAGACTTAGCAACTGCTTTGTCTCGGCTCAGGAAACCAACAAATGACTCCTGGTGCTGTCCTAGTCCTGGCAAGTACAGAGACCAGGACAAGCCAGAGCACGGGGGTTCCAGCTGACCCCTGCTGGCTCTCCAAGGAAGTATCCATATGCATGGTGCTGGCAAGCCCTCCCAGGCAGGGTTTTTCCAGAATGGTGGATCACACAAAACAAGCAAGATTCCTGGGAGTGGGGGAAGCGGGCAGGTGGGCTAAGAAACACTTTCATGCCTGTTTCATTTAACAGAGTGATGACTGGGTGATCCGTGTGGAAACATAAAGGGGAACAGAGCAGCTCATGTGTTTAGATGGTGGCTAGAACGGTATCATAGGCAGTATCATCTCTTTGAGAGCCTGAACTACCGGCTACGACGCTGCAGTCATGGAACAGAAAACATGAAACTTTTAAGATGTTTGATTTGCCTCTCAGTTTGCCTCTCTCCTCCAGCCCCGAGTGAAGGCAGTCATGAGAAGGTGACAGACAAAAGGCACTTTTTACATTCAAAGTGGTTACCGGTAAATTCTCCAGTCATCCTTCAAAATATTAAATGTAGGATGAACATTAGATCTCATTTTCATTTGATCCAAAGAAATTTATCTAGACAGAATCTTGCAGAAAACTGCTTAAAACTCCTTAAGACGGAACGAGAAAATTTATATCACCTTATCTATGACACAAGAATTCATTTTCATTTCCTTTCTACAGTTTTCTTTGCCTCCTTTAGGTCTAAAAAAAGTTTCATCAATGCAAACTGATACTGAAAACTTGAGGAAACAAAGGCATAGTGAATGCTTCCAGTGAAACTTGAGGAAATAAAAGCATAGTTATGCTTCCAGGTCAAGATCTGCTTTTAAATATACTGGGAAGAGTAACAACCCTACAACCAACAAAAAAAAAAACGATTTTCCATCAAGAGTCTAAACATGGACTAGAAACTTTGTCACATCTCCTTTTGAACTTCCCTCCTTCCTGAACTGCATCCATCCCAATTCTTCTGCAATATTCACCTAACACAATCAATCAACACACCTGAACTTATTAGGTGCTTACCAGGTACTTAACAAAAGTATCATTGAGGCTCTCAGGTCTTCGTGTTTGCACCACAGCAAGAACACAATGGGAGTCTTATACAATGTGGTACCATTACTTTGAGAATTCAAAGGATGAAAAATGACTGAGGTGGATGGGAATTTAGTGGTTGAAGACAGACTTGAATTTGTTCTTGAAAGACGGGGTGGATTCAGACAAGTAGGAAGGAAAAGGCGGGGAAGGAGGAAAACATTAGCGATGGGGGAAGCTTTCAGAGAAAGACCTACAGAGACAAGAACAGAGGAGAGAGATGTTTGAGGCCAACCTACTTTGAATATTAAACACAGTTTACATCAAGGTGACAACAAACTATGCCTTTCTTCTAGAAATAAATAAAGGGAACATCTAAAAGAGCAAAAGAAGTTCTTGTGACAGGGAAGGCATCCTTTGTTAGACTGTTAGGAAGGCTCACTTTTCACATTCCTGTGAGACAGAGAGTAGGCAGCCCAGAAGCAAAAATGCCCTGAGTGAAACCATGATGTGATTCAAGTCTTTTAAAGCAATAGTTAACCTTGGCCACCAAAAAGTTTGTATAACTCCGTATGTCTAAACCGAAGCAATGATGACATTGATGATGACATCAGAACCTCTAGGGTGGGACCCAGGGGATGCTAGAGCCGATGACACATGACTGCTGACGACTTTGTGGCAACCCACCTCAGGCTCCTTAGGATAAGCAGGTTGTGATAAAGTATAAGCTCATTTCTTAATGACAGTAGTTCTCAAACTTTAGGGAGCCTTAGCTACATACAGCTCGGCACCTGTCAAAATGTGGACCCGCAGGCCCCATCCCCCCAAGATGTTGATTCGGCAGATCTGACTATGGTTCGGTAACATGAATTTTAAGCAGCGCCCCCACCCCTCAAGGTGATTCTGATACAAGTGACTCTAGGACTGTATTTTGTCTTGCCCTCTGAACTGTCTCCCAAGCAAACCCATAAGCTTCAGATTTAGTTTTCTAGCTTTTGCCATCCAAATTTGGAAGAATGCCTGAGAGGCCTCCATTCCTGTCCTGATTTTCTTTTCCCTAGAAGCATTCGATACTCACACCAAGAAGGGAGAGTTTGAGAGATGCTATTATAAACTCAGTATTTGTGTCCCCCCCTCCCCAAATATCATATGTTGACATCCTAACCCCCAATGGGATAGTATTTGGAGGTGATGCCTTTGGGAGGTAGTTAGGTTTAGATGGGGTGATGAGTCTGGACCCACACGACAAGATTATTTACCTTAGAAGAAAAGGAAGAGAGCCCAGAGTGCCTCTTCTCTGCCACATGAGGACACAGGGAGAAGGCGGCCAGCTGCAAGCCAAGAAGACAGCTCACATCAACGACCAAATCTGCCGGAACCTTGACCTTAGACTCCCCAGCCTCCAGAACTCTGGGAAATAAATGTCTGTTATTTAAACCAGCAGTCTGTGGCGCTTTGTTATAGCAGCCCAAGCTACGATACCACAGCTCAACGCTAAGGAGCGGGGGATCTGCCATGAGAAGTAGCCTGAAAATACATCCCCACCTCTTCCCTTTCCCAGAACCATCCATTTTATGTCCCAGGAAACAGACGAAGCTTGAGCACACAGGTTCTAGCTAAAATATTAGCCGTCTTGGACCTCAGTCTAATTCTTCACTAGAACTAAATCTGACCATTTCTGTTAAGCTTTGGTTTGTAAGAACAAAAGGCAGGAACCTTTGGCTTTCAGAGACAGAAGAGCAGATTGTAGAGGCTGTGGCAGTCCTGTGGCTAAGTCGAACCAGCCGTGGATGGGTGCAGGGTGCATGTACCTCATGCAGGGTGCAGTGAGCAAAGGAGGCCTAAGCTGATTCACTCAACAAAGCCTCCCTGAGTGCCTACTGTATGCCGGGTTCCCAGCGGCCAACAGAACTGGCCATGTTCTCCCTACGTCTCGTGGGGAGAGACCGAAGGTACTCTCAAATGGTAATACACACTGAGAACTGGGAGAGAGATTGGGAGGAAGGAAGCGGCTATTTCAGGTTCTCAGGAAGGCCTCTGCAAGACGGACACTTAAGCTAGGACTCGAACAACACGAAGGAACTGAGCATGTGAAGATCCAGGGGGAAAACAGCAGATGCGGATCCCTGAGATCAAAAAGAGTTTGGCAGGTTTGAGGGACAGGAGAGATTCCGGTGTGGCTGGAACATGTGAACTAGAGCGGAGGGGAGCTGGAAAAGTAAACAGGATCCTAACGGGGTGAAGGCACCACTGTTGCTACAATACTAGAGAGCAGTTTCACCATGAACACTCCTGGTGAGAAACCCTGGCTTTTGCGGGTGATTGTCGCGCTCTGCCTTACACGCTGATACGACAAGTGTGTAGGTGGATGATTTCTAGCTTGGGAAGCCATCACCTCCCCTAGCACCTTCCACTATCCAGGTTGGAGTTTCACTTTTGCCACTTTTTAGCTGGCAAATGTTTCCTGCATCTGTAAAATGGGGATAACAAATACCTTACTCATAAAGTGGTGGCCATTCTATAACATATGTAGATCATATGTGGAGATAATACATGAGGGTAAGTGCATCAAAGTACTTTTCTTATCCAAGAAGCTTTGTTTCAATTTCTCTAAGACGTTGTTACAAATTGAACAGAAAATCTCTCTGGAGGAGTCACACCGTAAATTAAGATTAGTCATTTGCACTTTGGTGTGAGTTTGCAATTCTTTCTCCAAAGCCCCACCAAGCTGGATCTGAGTGGGGAATTGGGAGGGGTAGAGTGAGAGAACCTTTAGATTTCAGAGGAACCAAAAGAAAGCAGAGCCGACTAGATGGGGAAGGAGGGCTATAATCTCTGAAATCTTCACACTGTTTAAATTCTTTAAAAGCTTTTTTGTTTTTCTTTTGACTAATCTCTACACCCAGCATGGGGCTTGAACTCCTGACCCAGAGATCAACAGTCACATGCTTTACCAACTGAGCCAGCCAGGCTCTCCCTTTAAAAACAATACAGGGAAAGAAGCATTTATTCTGCTTTCCCTGTACACACTGCATTTCAGGGTAACCAAACATTGATGAGAGAAGTTTCTCTTTATAAAAAGCATTTTAGCTAAGCCATTAGACGCAGTGATGGGGTGCCCAGGTGGCTCAGTCAGTTAAACATCAGATGACCTCTTCAGCTCGGTTATGATCTCACAGTTTGTGAGTTCAAGCCCTGTATCAGGCTCTCTGCTTTCAGCACAGAGCCCACTTCAGATCCTGTCTCCCTCTCTCTGCCCCTCCCCCATTTGTGCTCCCTCTCCCTCAAAAATAATAAACACTTTTTAAAAAGAAAAAAAAGGAAAAAAAGAAACAATGATAGAATTAAAATATTACCATTCAGCAACCTAACGAGATAATAGAGGGAGGTAATGATCTTGAAAGGTTTGCTCACACCACAGAGAACCAAGCGTTTTGTGTCTCCTGATAGAAATGCAGCACCAACACCTGGAGGCATTTCAGCCCTAAACTCAAGCCTACATCTTTAGATCAAATGATCAGCTTTATGGAACAAAGGAACATGCTAAACATCATAGGGAACCAACTGGCAAAATCCAGATTATGAGGAACTCTCTTGGATAAATCACCCAGTTTCAACAAAATAAATTGCAAAGAAAAATAGAATGTGAGGGCAAATTTGTAGATTAAAAAAAAAAAAGATTTATGAGGTGCCTGGGTGGCTCAGTGGGTTAAGTGTCCGACTTCGGCTCAGGTCATGATCTCATGGTTCGTGAGTTCAAACTCCACATCAGGCTCCGTGCTAACAGGGCAGAACCTACTTGGGACTCATATTCTTTCTTTCTCCCTCTTTCTCTCTGTCTCTCTGCCACTCCCCCCTGCTCTCAAGCATGTGCATGCTCTCAAAAATAAATAAACTTAAAAAAAAGTTAAGAGGTACCTCGACCAATTGCAATGGATGGACGGATCAAAAGATCCTGATTCAAACAAATCAACTATAAAATTAAAAGCTTATGAGAAAATCAGTGAAACTTGACTCGATATTTGATACTATTAAGGAATTGCTGCTAATTTTTTTTTTTAGGTGTGATAATCGTATTGTGGTTCTTATTGGGGGAGTGGGGGAGGGTTGGGGAGGAGAGAGGGAGAATCTTAAGCAGGCTCCCTGCCCAACATGGAGCCTGACGCAGGGCTCAATCTCATGAACCAGGAAATCATGACCTGAGCCAAAATCAAGAGTCGGATGCTTAACCGATGGAGCCATCCAGGCACCCCTTGTGGTTACTTTTTAAAGAGTCCTGATCCTTTAGAAATATATACTGAAATACTTACACATTTACATATATCTGTTTATAGAGGTTTATATATGTTTACCTGTAAAATATATAGAATACCTGGGATTTGCTTCAAGTTAATCTAGTAGGGAGATGGGGAGTGTTTTTAATAATAACACAATAAGAACTAAAGAAATCAGAAATGTCTTAAAATAACTTTATAGTTTTCCTTAAGATTAGTGCTTCTATACACATTTCACTGATTACAAAAGGCTCCATAAGTTGGAAGCATTAAAATCTTTGAAATGAGGCATGATAGTAACAATAATGATGAGTAACATTTATGGATAACCTGTACATTTGACTAAAGCCAGCCAGAAACATGCTCAGTCAGAAAATGGTGCAACCACACTGAAAAAGGCAGCAAGAAGAAAAAAGGCCCTCACCATGAGTTCCTGGAATTTCTGTCTCCCCCAAGCTCTCTGTGAGCTGTTGAAGACCAGGGAACCAGGTTGTATTCACCTCCCTGGTCCCAGGTCTTTGCACGAAGCCTGGCCCCCAGCAGCATCCCAGATGACTGGAGTGAGGAGGGGGTGGGACTCTGAGGTCTAGAGCAGTGAGAAAGAAGCAGAGGTCAATCTGCTTGCACTTGGTAGGAACCAGTGAAAGTACAAGACTCCACTATTCCGAATCTACTCAATCTACCCGAAGCCAAAGTAACAACCAATACAAGAAAACTAAAAAAAGTAAGAGAGTCAATAACCAAGGATGTGGTTTGTGACTTTAAGCTGCTTTAGTTTCAGGGTGCCTGGGTGGCTCGGTCCATTGAGTGTCTGTCTGACTTTGGCTCAGTTCATGATCTCACTGTTTGGCTTGTGAAGTCGAGCCCCACAGTGGCTCACTGCTGTTAGCCACTTGGGATCCTCTGTCCCCCGCTCTCTGCCCCTCCCCCACTTCTCTCTCAAAAATAAATAAAAACAGGGCGCCTGGGTGGCGCAGTCGGTTAAGCGTCCGACTTCAGCCAGGTCACGATCTCGCGGTCCGTGAGTTCGAGCCCCGCGTCGGGCTCTGGGCTGATGGCTCAGAGCCTGGAGCCTGTTTCACATTCTGTGTCTCCCTCTCTCTCTGCCCCTCCCCCGTTCATGCTCTGTCTCTCTCTGTCCCAAAAATAAATAAACGTTGAAAAAAAAATTTAAGAAAAAAATAAATCAAAACATTAAAAAACTAACAATAAACTGCTTTAGTCTCTCCTCTGCTCGAGGAGCGTGGCATCCCCAGGTGAGTCTGGGAACTAAAGCACTTTGAAGGAAACCTAGCCCTCACCCACAGGGGCCAGCAGAGAGCTGAAGTCCTAAAAGAAGCCGAAACCACATCCGTAAGGTAGGGCCTCGGCACCTCCTGCTGGGAACTTCCCCACTTTGTATCAATGTTTACTTCTCCCGCTGGGCAAGAGAATGTGTATAAGGAGGGTTTGAGAGGAGTGTTGGGAAGCAGAAAATTGGTTAGCAGTGTGGGAGGAATAAAAATTACTGGGACAAAGTGATAGCGGAGAAGTGGAACGTTTTCATAGAACTATCTCGAACATTGACGGGAAGTTGAGCAAGAACCTTGCCCTCCCTGATTTTTCTCTTTCACTTTTCCCTCATTGCATATCCCGCAGATGGTTGTTAGACCATCTTTATTGGAGATCGAAGTATATTGGTTTCAGGAGGACGACAAGTTACAAACCGCATTACCTGAAGATGGGCAGATGAACAAAAAACAGAAAAAGCCCCCAAGGAGGAGGAAAACCTCACAACTTCTAATTAGGATTCAGAAGAGTATCTTTGTCTTCTAATTTTTTTTGTTTGTTTGTTTCAGGGAATAAGGCAGGAGTGTCATGACTAGAGAGGGTAATGCCAGGACTTGGAAGGTCTGGGCATGTGCATGGTGGCCAAGAGAGGACCTGCTCTTCCCACATTTTCCAGGAGAGAGAATCTGCTGCCCCAGTTGCCCCAAGTTGCTGCCAGATGACCCAGGCCCCTGAGGAGTGACCATCTCTGACCTCCAGGGGCACAGTGCAAGGGCCCAGAAACCAGGCACCATCTGAGAGAATCCCAACTCCAACACTTGGAGGAGTGCCACATTCCTGAGTCTCAACATCCTAATCTGCAAAATGGGAATCCTATTCTAGAAAATCTAGAATAATAGAATGGGTGGTTGAGAGGATTAAAAAAAGACCATGTCGGGGTGCCTGGGTGGCTCAGTTGGTTGAGCATCCGACTTCGGCTCAGGTCATGATCTCATGGTTTGTGAGTTCGAGCCCCGCGTCAGGCTCTGTGCTGACAGCTCAGAGCCTGGAGCCTGCTTCGGATTCTGTGTCTCCCCCCTCTCTCTGTCTCTCCCAGGCTCAAGCTCTCTGTCCCTCAATAATAAATAAATGTTAAAAAAAAATTAAAAAGACCATGTAAAGCACCCTGTTCTGTGGCTGAATGCTTAAAAATCAGTAGTTGCCTTCCTTCCCTGCCCTGCTCCCATCCTATTCTTCCAGCCCCTCCTTTCCCGGTTATTCATTTGGCCCCACTCAACAAGAAAATCCTCTAGCTCCACTGAGAGCTATACGCTGACATTACAGGATGCTTTGTTTCCGGAACAGGGCAGATAGTCAAGATACCCAAATATGAGTTTTTTTCTGAATTCATACTCTGAGCTCTAGAATATGAGAGACATCCAATAATATATGCCTACTCTTTCACCAAAAGTAAGTATTCTTAATTAATATTTGACAGGGTTTTTTAAAAACTTTTTATCATGTTTAAAACTGCAAATACATACATAGGGAGGATTGTATAAAGAACCTGTGTGAGCCCATCTCTAGTGGTAATGGTTATCAACAATTTAGCATTCTTCTTTGTTCTATCGCCTTTCCACTTTTGCTGTGGTCTTGCTAGATGTCTTATTATACCACCACAAATACTTCCAGATATATCACTAACAACTAAGGACATTTTCCATCATAACCACAACTGTTGTCTCAAAAGTGTCTTACTGTGGTTGCTTGTTGGAATCAGGAATCCTCCACATTTGGCTGATATTCCTTGTCTTTGTTCATCTACAACAGTTCCTGTGGTAGCCAGAAAGTCGCCCCATGCAGATCCCTTCAAGAGAACCTGTAGCCAGCTGCAGCGTGCAAGGTCAGTAGACAGCCCCCAACTCCAGCTCTTTGGAGATCAGAGTCAGGAGCCCCCAGAGCCTCATCACCTTGGATCGCACCGCTCCCCGAGCAGCCAA
Source organism: Herpailurus yagouaroundi (assembly GCF_014898765.1). Classification (NCBI taxonomy): domain Eukaryota; kingdom Metazoa; phylum Chordata; class Mammalia; order Carnivora; family Felidae; genus Herpailurus; species Herpailurus yagouaroundi. The sequence goes on from NW_024412406.1 coordinate 10,950,530, forward strand.
CCTTCAGTGACTAAGGCCAGGGTATAAACACCCAGCTTTCCGATCTGACACAGCACAGACAACTCTAATGGACAAGGTTTGCCCCATACAGCACCACTGCATCGGCCAAGGTTTTGCCAGACCTGCGCCTCAATGGGCCCTTCCCCTCTGCTTCCCGGCTTCTTCCATTCATAGGCACTGATCCTTAATCACACAGTTTGCACCAAATTGTGTCTCAGTATCTGCTTGCAGATAATGTAATTTACAACAGTTCTCTTCCATTTGTTTTCATACTTTTTACTAGATGAAAAAAACCGGGACTGACCTTGTATTTTAAAATACTCTTTTGGGCATCCCTGCATTCACTTCTCAAGAGCGGAAATTCTAAGCCAAACATTCTCATTTTCACTAAAGGAGATTTCCCATCAACTAAGATCAAAAGAAATCAAAGAAATACCAAATACCTTAACATTCCCACTTGATTTTCTAAAAAAGCTAAACATTTCGGGGCACCTGGGTGGCTCAGTCGGTTGAGCGTCCGACTTCGGCAAAGGTCATGATCTCGCTGTTTGTGAGTTCGAGCCCTGTGTGGGGCTCTGTGTTGACAGGTGAGAGATTGGAGCCTGCTTCAGATTCTGTGTCTCCCTCTCTCTCTGCCCCTCAGTCGATCATGAGTGCGCATGTGCACTCTCTCACAAAAATAAAATTTTTTTTAAAAAACTAAACTGTTTCATATACATTAATGTTAAATTGCTAACATCAACAAAATAAGCCATGAAAGAGGTCTAAATTCCTATCCAAAGACTACTGTCATATTCAAGTTATAATAAATCAATCTTTTTTTTCCTAATATAGCAAGGGCCAACCTAAGTAACAACACATTGTGGGGAAGCTGCATGAGTTCCAATTCAAAACATGTCCCAGAGTACTTGGTCACAGAAATGAAAGATTGGCTGGCTCAAAACAGTCTAAACTCCAATGCCCCAGATAAATGATTTGAACAAGCCACTTTCCCTCCAGAATCTCATTTTACTCACCGATAAATTAGAAAACATTACACTTCCAACTTCACAGGGCTGTTGTGAGGCCTGAGAGAATATGGAGAAAGCGCCTCTGACACGGCTACATACTCACAGCCGTAGATCCCCACCCGGTCTCACACTTGGGGTGCTAAGCTGCTGACTGACCTTGTTCCCCACCCCTCCTCCAGTGCCTCTGAACCGAGCCAGGTGTGTGTGTTTAGGTCCCCGACACTGGGCTCCCACCAAATGCCCACACCCTCGAGGTCAGAGACAACAGGTTTCAACACTGTCCCATGGGCTCTAGCTCATGCTGGTGGGGTCCACCTGCCCTTGCTCTCCGCAACTTTCTGTCTTTCATTCCTGACTGCCTGCCCCATGGACTTCAAGCTCCAGCATCAGACGGACACTGAGATCACAGCTTTATAACCAGTTCCCATGACTGAATAAGGCCAGATCCCTTGGTCCCCATCTGCTAGTGATTCTGCTCTCTGGCTGGACCTTGACTGACACACCCACCCCTCATACCACCGAGCACCACAGTGCTCCCCACCGTCCTCAGAAGAACTGCCCAGAGCATGGCCTCCCCTCCCTCCAGCTTGTCTCAGGAATTGCCTGGATCTTTGAGCTTTTCCTCTTTGACAGCAACTTTGTCAAAGGCCATAAAGCTGCTTAGATTTTCCACAGGTTTGAAAGAAAAGCCCCTCCATGTAGACTGGCGTCATTTCAGAAGGGAATTTGTCAGTGTGTACTAAAACCTTTTCCAAAATGAACGTATCTGCTGCCCCAACCTGCTGTTTTTAAGATTTGAAAGACACAATCTTGGATGTACACAAAGGATTATCATGTCAGTTTAATTTATAATGGCAAAATATTGGGAAAATATTAACCAGAAGACTGATTAAACTATATTTTAGCCATATGGTGATGATTATGCATCCATTAGAAGAGGTAAAGGAACAAAATAAATTGCATTTTACAGAAGAAACATACACAGCCCATAAAAATATGAAAAATGCTAGGGCACCTGGGTGGCTCAGTCAGTTAAGCATCCGACTCTTGATTTTGGCTCAGGTCATGAGATCATGATCTCACGGTTTGTAAGATCAGGCTCCATGCTGATCCTACTTGGGATTCTCTCTCTCTCTCCCTCTCTCTCTGCTCTGCTCCCCCTGCCTCAATAAATAAACACAAAAAAAGAAAAACATGGGACTTCTGTCCTCTAAAATAATATATATATATAATTTTAATTAAAAAATAAAAACAAACAAAAAAGAAATATGAAAAGTGCTAACTTCATTAAGATTTAAATAAATGCAAACCAGGATTACAAGATACAATTTTACAGCCATTAGTTTGACAAAATTTAGAAGTTTGATGGGGCACCTGAGTGGCTCAGTGAGTTAAGCGTCCAACTTCGGCCAGGTCATGATCTCACGGTTCACGGGTTCGAGCCCCACGTCGGGCTCTGTGCGGACAGCTCAGAGCCTGGAGCCTGCTTCAGATTCTGTGTCTCCCTCTGTTTCTGCCCCTCCTTCACTCATGCCCACACGCTCGCTCGCTCTTTCAAAAATGAATAAACTTAAAAAAAAAAAAAAAGGTAGATCTGGGGTGAAGGTTAGGAGACTATAATAGGAAAATGTAGATACAAGTTTTCGGTAACATTCTAGTTCTTGGATTGAGTGATAGGTACACAGTATTCATTATTAGGCGTGATAACTAATAGTGATGTTACACATAATATTTTGTGTATATCATTTTTTTATTACAAAAGACATTTTAATTGCAAAAGTCAAGTGAAGTCAATTTTGAGGGTGGCCAGAGGAGGGTTGGTTGGGGCATCGCGCACTGAAGGGTTAGCTCTGTTGGCAATATAAAATACTGAAAGAAAGGACTATGTAGGACGACTTTTTGTTTCTACATATTTCTACCTGTTTCTTCTAACCATGTTTCTGCATATTTCATAAGCTCTGCTTCTCAAAAAAAGGTCCTTACAAGGTAGTTGATGCCATGTAAGTTACTTCTGTCAAGTCTCTGAGTAATGCTTCTGAGCAGCTGAATAGCCTCATAGTATAGTGGTAATGAGCTCATGCTCCAGAGCCCACCTGCCTGGCTCTGAACCTGCTCTACCAATTTCTAGCTATGTGACCTAAGGCAAGTTTACTTAGCCTCTCAGTCTCATTTTTGTAATCTTTACAATGAGGATGATAGTAAGAGTCCTACCGTATTTCACTCATGTGAGAATTAAATTATTTAATTGTGTATTAAAATGCTTGACACTGGATATTTAGTAACAAATTTTTCATTTCTGGAAATATGGTACACTAGGTACCCATGACAACATTCCTGCAATAAATAAATACATAAATAAATACCTCAAAAATTTACCACATAAAATATTTTTTTTTTTTTAATGCATCCTCAGTCAGCAAGAAAATAAAAACTACTTCTATCCTAATTTTGATCTCTAGTACCATTCCCCACAAAACGAAACCAGGGCTCCCTGGAGAAAGAGCTGATTCCAGAAGTAGAACAGGAAGAATAAAAGGGGAGCCTGGGACATTTGGGTAGTGCTTAAAAACAAAGACACTTTGAAAGATTAATGGAGTCATAACAAAAGGACCCAAGACTCAGTTAAAGGAGATCTACATGGCCTAACAGTAGCATTAAAAAGAATGAATTAATAATAATGATATAATAATATTAATAATAATAAAATAATAAGAGTTGATACAAGAGAGGGCAGGGGAACATCTTCACAAAGAGAAATTTATGCCTTGCTCTTAGGCAGATAGGAGGAAGCCTAAAGTCTTTCTGCATCTGCTATTTCCCGATTGCCATTTTTCAATCAAAATAATCCTCATGCCAGGGGCGCCTGGGTGGCTCAGTCGTTTAAGCGTCCAACTTCAGCTCAGGTCGCAATCTCACAGTTTGTGAGTTCAAGCCCTGCATCGGGCTCTGTGCTGACAGCTCAGAGCCTGGAGCCTGCTTCAGATTCTGTGTCCCCCTCTCTCTCTCTGCCCCTAACCCACTCGTATTCTGTCTCTGACTCTCTCTAAAATAAATAAACATTAAAAAAATTTTTTTAAATAATCCTCATGCCAAAATGGCATATTTTGAGATGATATATTCTGATCCCCATCAGTAGGTAAACAACATGTAGTGAATCTTTACTCATACTTTAATCCTACTATTCATCAGTAAAAAGAAACAAACTTCTGATACATACAACATGGCTACATACCAAAATAGCACATTCCATATGATTTCATTTATATGAAATCTAGAAAAGGAAAATATCATTTGTAATGACAGAAAAAGGCCACTGGATTCCCAGACACTGGGAGGACACTGACTGGAAGGAAAACAAGGAAACTTTTCGCGGGGTCATGGAAATGTTTTAGATCTTAATTCTGTTGTTGGTGACACAGATGTATGTATTTGTCAAAAGTGCTCAAACTATATACTTAAAATGACTGTACTTTATGTAAATTACTACTCAAGTTGGTCTAAAATATAAAAAATATTAGCAAACTGAATCTAGCACTGCAGAAAATGAAACAAACTCATCCCCTGCCAGAAAAGAAAACCCCTCTCATGACCAAGTTAGTTTTATTCCATGAACAAAGGTTAGTTTAGTATTAGATGAACAATTAATGGCACTTACTACATTAATAAATTAAAGGAGGAAAATCTATAATCATCTATAGAAAGATCATGAGATAAAAGTTAGCAACCATTAATAAATATATGAATTTTTTACTTTGGCAATCTAGGACCAAAAGGGAGCATCCTTATTCTGATAAAGAGGATCCTACAGGGGCGCCTGGGTGGCGCAGTCGGTTAAGCGTCCGACTTCAGCCAGGTCACGATCTCGCGGTCCGTGAGTTTGAGCCCCGCGTCAGGCTCTGGGCTGATGGCTCAGAGCCTGGAGCCTGTTTCCGATTCTGTGTCTCCCTCTCTCTCTCTGCCCCTCCCCGTTCATGCTCTGTCTCTCTCTGTCCCAAAAATAAATAAACGTTTTAAAAAAAAAAAAAAAAAAAAAAAGAGGATCCACAAAAACCCTGCAAGAAGTCTTTAGTTAGGATTAGCTATAATTACACATTCAGGTGCTACCGTTTAATGGCTAATGTGACATGTTCCACAATTCAGGAAGCATTGCTGAACCTACTAAACGCCAGATTTGGGTTGCAAAGAGGTAGAATTTATAGATCGACTTCAAAGACACAGAAAATCTGTTGATGGAGTTTTAAACATAATCATTTAAGAAACTCATTCATTTGAAGTGAGATTTAAACATTTATTTTAAATGCAAACTAACATGGGATTAATACCAAGTGGTTGATATCTTTACTTCACTGACAAATTTTATATATATATGTATATATATTTTATATTTATATTTATATACATATATTTATATACATATATTTTTTTTTAATTTTTTTTTAACGTTTACTTATTTTTTTGGGACAGAGAGAGACAGAGCATGAACGGGGGAGGGGCAGAGAGAGAGGGAGACACAGAATCAGAAACAGGCTCCAGGCTCTGAGCCATCAGCCCAGAGCCCGACGCGGGGCTCGAACTCACGGACCGGGAGATCGTGACCTGGCTGAAGTCGGACGCTTAACCGACTGCGCCACCCAGGCGCCCCTATTTTTTTTTTTTTTTTAAGAGAGAAAGTGAGCACAAGCAAGGGAGAGAAGCAGAGGGAGAGAGAGAATCTTAAGCAGGCCCCAGGCTCAGCATGGAGCCTGACCAGGGCTCAATCCCATGACCCTGGGATCATGACCTAAGCCAAACTCAAGAACTGGGTGTTCAACTGACTGAACCACCCAGGCACCACATTGACAAATATTTATTGAGCGCAAGGCACTATGACCAGATGTGAAAAAAAAAACAAAACAAAACAATGAACCAGAGTTGGGAGACTTTTTTTTATTTTTATGAAATCATGTCATGTTCTAGGGATTTGTCATACAGGAGAGGTAAAATTGTCTCAATTACGTTTTATTGTCTACATTTTGTGTTTATCATTCAAGAACTGTATTATTGAACAGGTTTCCCAATGCACAGGCTCATGAAAAATTCAACAGCTTATTAAGGACTGGGAATTTTCACAGCAAAACTAAGACATGTCATATTTCTGGTTTAGGGTGTATAATAAGTTATTAATAAAGACTCGTACAATTGTTTTTTCGAGAAAACAGTGACAAGGGGAAAACAAAGATCAATTGGTTTTGCAACAAAAAGGGCGGCAGTGACTGGCTAAATATAAGTCAGCATCTCTCGCCAGAGCACAACTTCAAACAAATTGAAGACAATTACAAGCTTTGGTGTGTCGTGAAAAACCACATTGTTAATCTGCTCCAGTGTCTGTTCTTTGAGTTCCCTTCTCTATTTAGAAGAGCATAATTATTCGGCATCAATAATTTTGCATTCACTTTTCCTTCTGGCTTCTTTCTAACATACACTGTAAGGTCACCAGTACCCTAAATGGCCAGCGGTCTCTTTTCAGCCTCACCTCTCTGCTAATTTCATAGCTGGCACTCTTTTTGTTACCCCTCTCCTCACCCAACTTTTGTGATGATGCTTGTGTTCCCTAATTCTCCCTCCACCTCCTCGAACACTTCCCCCCCCTGTCTTCTCTCTTTCAGAAGGATTCTCAAGTAACCCATGGCTGCAGCCTCCACTGAACAGTGATGGTTCCCATACCCGAACCCCTCCCCCCTTTCTCCTGCACTCCAGGCTCCTGCTTCTGCTCCTGGAAAACGCCACTTCAGAATGTTCAAAACTGAATGTACGGTCTGTCTTTCTCTTACTAAACCTCTACCCTCACCTGTGCCTTGCCATTAATAACATCACTGTTCACCTGAATGCCAAAGCACCAACCTCAGAATCAGTGCCTCCATTTTTCTCATCGTTGCCATATCCAAAGGGTCTCCAGTTTCACCGACTCAGCTCCTGAGCATCTACTACTTCTGGACACTCCTCATCTCCAGCTGCCCTAGTTAAGCCTTCATCCTCTCTTACCTAGATTATAGGTGCTAGGCCACCTGCCTCCAGTCTCTTGCCTTCACCCCATTCTGCCTCCAGGGTGTTATTTTAAAATACAATCTGCTTAACTTGCTTTCCTGCCTGCTTGAATCTCTCAATGTTTTTCCAATGCCAACAGGTTAAAGTACTATTTTCCTTAGTATAAGATGTAAGGCTTAAAAAAAAAAAAACTGGATTCTACCTATTTTTTCAGCTTTATTTCATATTTTTCTCCACACTGCACCCCCACACAAAATACACATGCACACCTGTTTCTCCCACACTCACATTATGCTGCAGCCATACTGAACTGATACTTCTTGAAGACGCCTCTTTCGTGCTTCCTTGCTTTTGTACATGTGAGTCCTCTGCTTGGAGTGCCCTACCTTATATCCAGGGTCACCAGATTTAGCAAATAAGAACATAGGATGCCCACATAGATTTGAATATTCCTATATGGCATGAAGTATATCCCATATACCATGTTAACAATTTCACCTTTTACTCACCGATAAAACTCGGGTTGGCATTCAATGCTAAGAACATACCTCCCTCACCACAGTGTGGCAGAATGTGGCCTCTTGCTTTAAATGTCACAGAAATGCATGTCTGTCTCAACTGTGGATGTTGTTTTAAAAGCTACTGTTATTCAGCGCTAAGATTAGGCTAAGGGATTCACATGCATTATGCCTTGTTTATCATTTCAGTTGTCTTTGAGGTAGGTAATATTACTAATTTTCATTTCATAGATGAAGAAACCAAAACCTTGAGAAGATACAGAGCTTGGCCAAAATTATATCATAAGTGGGGAAGCACCAGAATTTAAACCCAAATAGCCTCACTGCAGAGCTCATATGATTCACCTTTGTGCTTTAGTAACTACTTATGTTTGTATAGTACCACGCACTTCATGAAATGCTTTTTTTCTTCTTCCTCATGAGACATCTTGCAGAAAACTATAAGAACAATATGACCAAGACTCGTGTACCACCATCCACAAAAATTACAACACAAATAAAGCCAAAGCCCAATAACATTCTCTTCCCCAGTACATACCATGTTTAATTGGTGCTTATCCTTCTAATTCCTGTATATGTAGTATACAGTGTATAATATTTTATATATTTAATATACTATTTCTGTACTGTATTTGTCAGCAACTTGCCTTTTTCTCTCCTATTGTATTTTTTAGACTTAGTCAATGTTGACATATGTCATCCTAGTCATTCATTTTCACTGCTATATAATTCTTCATTGAATGACTATATCACAATTCATTCATTCTCTTGTTACATGGATATTGTTGCCACTTCTGGGTTTTTGTTTCTTGCTTTGGCTTTCATTTTGTTTTGGATTTTTGCTTGGTTGATTTTGTTTTGTTTTATTATTGGTTAGAAGTAAAGGCTATTACTTAATTTTTATACATGGCTCCTCACACACACATGCAGGAATTTCTCTTTAGTAAGTATGTAAAGAGAGGGGTTTCTCTTAAGTGTATGTCCATTATTATATTAGAGGTCCTAGACAACAGAGTAAGACAAGAAAAAGTAAAGTCACAAGAATTAGAAATTAAACTGCCAGTATTTACAGTCAATTTTATTGACTACATAAAAATCCAAAATTCAGGGACACCTCGTCAGTCAGTTAAGCATCTGACTCTCCATTTCAGCACAGGTCATGATCTCACAGTTCATGGGTTCCAGCCCTACATCAGGTTCCACACTGACAGCGTGGAGACTGCTTGGGATTCTCACTCTCCCTTTCTCTCTCTGCCCCTGCCACACCCCACCCCCTACTCACATGTTCTAATAAGTCTTTTAAAAATCCAAAATTGAATAAGCCAAAAATTGTATGAGAGCTCAACAAAAGTAGCTATACACTTAATGTTCACAAATCTGTTGCATTCTTATACTATTGCAACAAAATAATTAGGACATATAAAATTTAAGAATAATTAGGAATAGGGGCACCTGGGTGACTCAGTCAGTTAAGCATCCAACTTCTGTTCAGGTCATGATCAAATTGTTCATGGGTTTGAGCCCCCCATGGGGCTCTGTACCGACAGCTTGGGGCCTGGAGCCTTCTTCAGATTCTGTGTCTCCTTCTTTCTCTGCCTCTCCCCTGCTCACACACTCTCTCTCTCTCCCCCCCTCTCTCTCTCTCTAGAAAATAAATATTTTTTAAAAATGGAATAATTAGGAATAAATTTTATAAAAGATATAGAAGGCCTTTAGGAAGAAAATGATAAAAAAATATAAGATGCATTATAGACCTAAATAAGTAGAAATACTCAATATCATAAAATGTCAGTTTCTCTCAAAGTAATCTGTAAATTCATTGCAATTCTAATCACAATCCCTACAAGATCACCACAGACTGGGAGAAAATACTTGTAATGCATATATCCAACAAAATATCTGTATCTTGGATATAAAAAGAATCATACAAGTTAAGTGAAATAAGTCAGAGAAAGACAAATGCCATATGATTTCACTCATATGTGGAATTTAAGAAACAAAACAAGCAAAGGTAAAAAATGAGAGAGAGAAACAGACTCTTAATTATAGAGAACAATCTGATGGTTACCAGAGAGGAGAGGTGTGGGGGATGAGTTAAATAGATGATGGGGATTAAGGAGTGCACTTGTCATAAGCACAGGGTGATGTATGGAACTATTGAATTACTGTACTGTATACCTGAAACTAATATAACACTATGTTAACTAACTGGAATTAAATTTTTTTTAATTTTTTTTAAAAAAGAATCCTACAGGGGCGCCTGGGTGGCGCAGTCGGTTAAGCGTCCGACTTCAGCCAGGTCACGATCTCGCGGTCCGTGAGTTCGAGCCCCGCGTCAGGCTCTGGGCTGATGGCTCAGAGCCTGGAGCCTGTTTCCGATTCTGTGTCTCCCTCTCTCTCTGCCCCTCCCCCGTTCATGCTCTGTCTCGCTCTGTCCCAAAAATAAATAAAAAACGTTGAAAAAAAAATTTTTTAAAGAATCCTACAAGACAAAGTAAAACAAATAACATAGGAATATAGGCAGTTTATATGTTGTGGTTCAAAATACATCACAAATTCTATCCACACTTCCTTCAAGAGTCAGAGTTAATTCCCTTCTCTTTGAGAGTGAGCTGGGTTTGGTAACTCATGTCGAACAAACAGAGTAAGATGGAAGTGATAGTATGTATGTGATTTTTAAGACTAAGTCATAAAAGACATCACGAACTTCATTTTTGGGCAGTCTTGGATTTATTGCTCTGGATAACACTTGCCATGTCATGAGGACACTCAAGCAGCCCTCTGGTTGGTCCAAGTGGTAAGGAATTGAGAACTCCAGCAAATAACCATGTAAGTGATCCATCTTGGGATCAGATTCTCCAGCCCCAGTCAAGTCTTCAGATGACCACAGTCCCAACTGATATATTGAGATATTATGAAAGATCCTGAGATAGAATAATATAGTTAAGCCACTCCCAGATTTCTAACACTCAGAAATTATGAGATAATAAATGTTTGCTCTTTTAAGCTGCTAGTATAGGAGTGATATGTTATAAAAAATGACAAATACACGCAGTTGTGTATTAACAGCATAGTGACTGAGAGCACAAATGCTGAGCCAAATTGTCTGGATTCAAATTCTGGCTTCACTGCTGATTAATCAAGTGACTATAAGAAGTAACTAGCTATGTGACAACTTCAGTGTACTTATCTGTAAAGTGTAGTTAATAACATACCGTATAGGACCACCATGAGGAATAAGTGAGAGTTGATACAAGTAAAGCAACAAGGAGAGTATCTGGTCCACAGGAAGCATTCAAGAAGTGTTAGCTACAGTTATTAATTCATGAAAGAGTAAACGTGAATTGAAAGTTCAAAAGAATAAATAACACAAAAACCCAATCCTCTCCCTCCTCTACCCTTACGCTAGAAAATGCTCTGTCAATATCAAATACTGGCAAAGATGTGGAACAGAAGAGCTCATATCTTGCTGGTGAGAGTATAAATTGAGACAGCTATTTTGGAGAACATTTTGGAAATAATAGCAAAAGTGAAAATGCACAATATTTTACTTGAATAATACATAAACTTGCTCTATTATTTTTCTGTATCTTCTTCTAACTTTCATTTCTGTTAAGATGTTGATGTGAGAGAGGAGTGCCTGGGTGGCTCAGTCGTTGGTGGTTAAGCATCCAACATCAGCTCAGGTCATGATCTCATGGTTCGTGGGTCCAAGCCCTGTGTCGGGCTCTGTGCTGACAGCTCAGAGCCTGGAGTCTGCTTCAGATTCTGTGTCTCCCTCTCTCTCTCTGCCCCCCTTCCACTTACGCTCTGTCTCTTTCTCTCAAAAACAAATAATAAAACATTTTTTAAATGAATTGTTGAGATGTAGAAACCCAAACTGAGCTTCAGGTTCCCCACAGGTAGAAAAGCTTAAGGCAAGACATGAAAACTGAGAAAGGACTAAGAGAGGCAAAGGGGAATAGAGAATGTTTTGGATAATAGGAGTATCATAAGAACTGGAGATTAGAGAGAACACAGTTCTTCAGAAGAACGTTCAAAAGCTCACCATGGGGGAGGTCTCAGAGGAAGATGCAGAGTAGGAGGATCCTGAGCTCACTTCCTCCCACAGACACACTGAGACAACAACTACATGTATTGTAACTGGAAATGATCTGAGACTGTCAGAGAAGATCTTCCACAGCTAGTCCTAGAGAGAAGCCACATCAAAAATGGTAGGAAGGGCAGAGATGAGATCAGGAACCAAATCCCCAGCTTAACTAATCACAAATAGGGAGGACAGCACAAGCACAGAAGAGAGAGATCAGACCCCACACCAGACACCCCCAGCCCTAAGAACCCACACTAGGAAGCAAGTCCACATATCGTCTAGCTTTGCAAAGCCCACTGGGACTTAACTCTGGGAGAGCCAGAGGATGATAGAAAACAGTCTCTGCAAGAGCCAGCACACTAAATAAATTGGTTAGAGACACAGACAAAAGCAGCAGTTTGAAAAGCACCTAGGGTATACCTGAAGGGGATTTATTTACTAATTTTAAGATGTGTGCCAGATAAGCAGAGATCTGCATGTTTCTCTGGGAACTAAAGTGCTGGCCTGGACAATTTTTCTTGCCTTCTGTGAACTTAGATGGCTGGAGGCTTTTGGGAATCCCTTCTAACACTCTTCATCTACCTTAGCAGCACGCCAGCCCCTACAGACCCACCCCATCCAATCCACCCACCACCACCACCACAACCCTCCAAAGCAGATCCCACATAACCACACCTAGTGGGCAGCAGCAGCTAGGACCAGCACCCCTCCAAAGTGACTCCTGCCATGGGGAGGAAAGGAGCAAACTGTGCCCCCCAGCACAACCACAGCAATCACAGTGGCTAATTGCAGACAGCCTAGCTGAGTGCTGGCCCCATCTACCAGTGATCCCAAGGCAGCTGTAGGCAGGCCCTTAAGCCAGCAGCATGAAAAGCAAACCCTGCCCACCAGCATGTCCACAGTAGCTGTAACTGGGCCTCACAGCTAGCCACACAGGAAGCAAGTCTGCACACCAGTGCACCCGCAGTAGTCACAGCTCAGCCACAATGGCAAAGTATATGCAACACACACTGGGGACACCCTTGAAGTGCATGATTCTGGTGATGAGGATTGTGCTACCAGGGGCACTACAGAACCTCTTTTACACAATGCCACTACTTTTTCAAAACCAGGAGACATAGCTGACCTACCTAATATATAGGAACAAACAAAGAGTAAGACAAAATGACGAAACAGATGAATATACCTAAAATAAAAGTACAAGACAAAAATCACAGAAAAAGAGCTAAACAAAACAGGGATAAGCAATATGCTTAATAAAGAGTTCAAGGTAAGGATAAAAATACTCATCAAACTTGAGAAGAGTAGATGAACTCAGTGAGAACTTCAACAAAGAAATAGAAAATATAAAAAATATGGGCACGTGGGTGACTCAGTCTGTTAAGTGTGTGACTCTTGATTTCAGCTCAGATCATGATGTCATCGTTTGTGAGATGAAGGCCTGTGTCTGTGCTAACAGCACAGAGCCTGCTTGGGATTCTCTCTCCCTCTCTCTCTCTGCCCCTCCCCTGCCCATGCTTTCTCTCGCTCTCAAAAATACATAAACTTTAAAAAATCCTTTAAAAAAAGAAAATATAAAAAAAACAGACTGAAGAATACAATAACTGATATGAAAAATATATTAGAGGAAATCAGCATATGAGAGGGTGCAGAAAAACAGATCAGCAATCTGGAAGACAGGGTAAAGGAAAACTACCAAGTTATACAGCAAAAAGAATAAAGAATAAAAAATGAGGATACATTAAGCGACCTCTCAAGCAAAGTAAGATTTGCATTATAGGAGTCCCAAAAGGAGGAGAGAAAAACAAGGAGACAGAAAACTTATTTGAAGAGGTAATACCCAAAAATTTCCTTAACCTGAGGAAGAAAACAGATATTCAGATCCAGGAAGCAGAGAGAGTCCCAAACAAGATGAACTCAAGAAGGTCCACACCAAGACACATAATAATTTAAATGGAAAAAATTAAAGATAAAAAGAGAATCTTAAAAGTGGCAAGAGAAAAGCAAACAGTTGCTTACAAAGGAAATCTAATAAGACTATCAGCTGATTTTTCAGCAGAAACTTTACAGGCCAGAAAGGAGTGATATATTCTAAGTGCTACAACCAAGAATATTCTATCCAGTAAGATTATCATTCAGAAATGAAGGAGAGAGAAAAAACTTCCCAGACTAACAAAGTTAAAGGAGTTCATCACCACTAAGTCAGCCTTATAAGAAATGTTAAAAGGGATTCTTTAAGTAGAAAGAAAAGGCCATAACTAGAAGAAAATTATGAAAAGTAAAAATTTTACTGGTAAAACTAAACATAGAGTAAAGGTAATAGATCAATAATTTACATAGCCAATAGAGAGATTAAAACACAAAAGTAGTTAAATCAATTATATAGACAAAAATTAGTCGAGGAATACACAAAATTTAAAACTGCAAAATGTGGGGGCACCTGGGTGGCTCAGTCAGCTAAGCGTCCGACTTCAGCTCAGGTCATGATCTCACAGCTTGTGGGTTCAAGCCCCGCGTCGGGCTCTGTGCTGACAGCTCAGAACCTGGAGCCTGCTTCGGATTCTGTGTCTCCCTCTTTCTCTGCCCCTACCCCACTCGTACTCTGCCTCTCTGTCTCAAAAGTAAACATTTAAAAAAAATTTTTTTAAACTGCAAAATATGACATCATATGCATAAAAATGGATAAGGAAGTGAAAATCTAGTGCTTTTATAATGTGTTCAAACCTAAGCAACCATCAACTCAGTACAGACTGTTATACCCAGAGGATGTTATATATGAACCCCGTAATAACCACAAACTAAAAACCTATAAACGATACAAAAAAAATAAAGGAATCAAGCATAACACTAAAGAAAGCTATCAAACCACAAGAGAAAAGAGCAAAAGAAGAAAAGGAAGAAGAAAAGAACTTCAAAGACAACCAGAAAACAAGTAAAAATAAGGCAATAAGTACACACCTATCAATAGTCAATTTAAATGTAAATACTCCAATCAAAACACAGAGTGAAAGACTGGATAAAAAATAAGACACATCTATATAGTGCCTACAAGAGAATCACTTCAAACCTAAAGATACTTACAAACTGAAAGTTAAGGGATGCAAAAAGATATTCCATGCAAATAAAAGTGAAAAAAAGCTGGGTTAGCAATACTCATGTTAGATAAAATAGACTTTAAAACAAATACTGTAACAAGAAACAAAAAGGGTCATCATATAATGATAAAGGGATCAATCCAACAAGATGATATCATAATTGTAAATATCCATGCCCCAACATAGGCACACCTAAATACATAAGACAAATATTAACAGATATAAAATGAGAAATTGAGAGTAACACAGTAATAGGAACAGACTTTAATACCCCACTTATATCAATGGATAGTTCACTCAGACAAAAAAATCAATAAAGAACTGGTGGCTTTAAATGACATATTAGACCAGTGGACTTAACAAATATATACAGAACATTCCACCCTAGAATAGCAGAATACACATTCTTTTCAAGTGTACATGGAACCATCTTCAGGATAGATAACATGTTAGGCCACAAAACAAGTCTCAACAAATTTAAGATTGAAATTATATCAAATATCTTTTCTGACCACAACAGTATCAAACTAGAGACCAATTACAAGGGGGAAAAAAAACAAAACAAAACTAGGAGAAACACAAACATGTGCATCCTAAACATGTTACTAAACAACAAATGGGTCAAAGAAGTCAAAAGGAAAATCAAAAAATATGTGGAGACAGATGAAAACAGAAACACTACAGTTCAAACTCTTCGAGACACAGCAAAAGCAGTTCTGAGGGAAAGTTTATAGTGATACAGGCCTACCTCAAGAAACAAGAAAAATCTCAAATAAACAATACAACCTTATACCTAAAGGTACCAGAAAAATTGGAACCCCCCCAAAAAAACCCAAAATTAGGGAAAGAAAGGGAATAATAAAGATTAGAGTGGAAATAAATGAAATGGAAATTTAAAAACAATAGAAAAGATCAATGAGACTAAGATCCAGTTTTTTGAAAAGATAAATGAAACTGATAAACCTTTAGCCAGACTCATCAAGAGAGTACTCAAATAAATAAAGTCACAAATGAAAAGTAAGTTACAACTGAAAACACAGAAATACAAAGAATTATAAGAGACCACTATGAAAAATTATATGCCAAAAAAATTGGAAAACCTAAAAGAAGTTAATAAATTCATAGAAACATACAGTCTTCCAAGACCAAATCAGAAAAAAATAAATAGAAAATCTGAACAGACTAATAATAATATTATATCAGTAATCAAAAAAACTCTCAACAAAAGTCCAGAATCAGATGAATGCACAGATGAATCATCAAATATTTAAAAAACAGTTAAAACCCACCCTGCTCAAACTATTCCAAAAAAGAAGAGTAAGGAATGCTCCCAAATTCATTCTATGTGGCCAGCATTACCCTGATATCCAAAACAGACAAACACACTACAAAAAGGGAAAATTACAGACCAATATCCCTGATGAACATAAATGCAGAAGATCTCAACATAATATTAGCAAACCTAATCAAAAATACATTAAAAGGATAATTCACCATGCTTAAATGAGATTTATTCTGGGGATGTAAAGATGGTTTAATATACATAAAATCAATATGATACATCATATTAACAAAATGAAGGATAAAAATCATCTGATCATCTTAAACATGCAGAAAAAGCATTTGATAAAATTCAACATCCATTCATGATAAAAACTCTCAACAAAGGGGATATAGAGGGAACATACTTCAACATAATAAAGACCATATATGACAAATCACAGCTAACATTATACTCAGTGATAAAAAGCTGAAAACATTTTCCACAAGATCAGGAACACAACAAGGATGTCAAATATCACCACTTTTATTCAACATAGTACTGGTAGTCCTAGTCGTAGCAATTAGACAAGAAAAAGAAATAAAAGGCATCCAATGTGGTTAGGAAGAAGTAAAACTGTCACTATTTGCAGATGACAGGATACTATACATAGAAAACCTTAAAGACTGCATCAAAAAATAAGCATTAGAACTAATAAATAAGTAAAGTTGCAGGATGCAAAAATCAACATGCACAAATATGTTTCATTTCTGTACACTACTAATGAAATAGCAAAAAGGGAAATTAAGAAACAATCCCATTTACAATTACATCAAGAAGAATAAAATACTTAGGAATAAATGTAACCAAAGGTTTAAGAAGTGGTGAAAGAGGTGAAAGACCTACTCTCTGAAAAGTATAAGAGATTAATGAAAGAAATTGAAGACAACACAAATTAAAAGATATACCATGCTATGGATTAAAAGAATTAATATTGTTAAAATGTCCATACTATCCAAAGCAATCCACAGATTCAATGCAATCTCTATCAAAATACCAATAGTAGTTTTCAAAGAACGAGAAAAAAATATTCTGAAATTTGTATGGAACTACCAAAGACTCTGAACAGCCAAAGCAATTTTAAGAAAAAGAACAAACCAGGAAGTATCACAATCCCAGATTTCAAACTACCCCACAAAGTTATAATAATCAAAACAGTATGGCTGGCACAAAAACAGATATATAGATCAATGGAATAGAATTACAAACCCAGAAATAAGCCCATGCTTATATGGTCAATTCATCTATGACAGAGGAGGCAATATATACAATGCAGAAAAGACAGTCTCTTCAATAATTGTGTGGGAAAACTGGACAGTTGCACATGAAAGAATGAAACTGGACCACTGTCTTCCACCATACACAAAAATAAAAGCAAAAATAGACAATTAAGACTACATTAAACTAAAAAGCCTTTGCGCGATGAGGGAACCATCAACAAAATGAAAACACAACCTACTGAATGGGAGAAGATACTTGCAAATGATATATCCAACAAAGGGTTAATATCAAAACATACAAAGAACCCATGCAACTCAATACCAAAACAAACTCAACCAAACAAGTAATTTGATTTAAAAATGGGCAGAAGACCTGAATAGATATTTTTCTAAAGAAGATATGCAGATGGCCAGACATATGCAAAGATGCTCAACATCACTAATCATCAGAAAAATGGAAATCAAAACCATAATGAGGTACCCATGGAAAACAAAACACTAGTTTGAAAAGATATATGTACTCTTATGTTTATTGCAGCATTATTTACAGTAGCCTAGATAAGGAAGCATATCCATTGATAGATGGATGGATAAAAAAGATTGGTGTATGTGTTAGTATTGGAAGTCTTGGCCTCTGCAAGCAGACAATACAAAGACATAAAAGGCATCCAAATCGGCCAAGAAGAGGTCAAACTTTCACTCTTTGCAGATGACATGATACTCTATATGGAAAACCCAAAAGATTCCACCAAAAAACTGTTAGAATTGATTCATGAATTCAGCAAAGTTGCAAGATATAAAATCAATGCACAGAAATCATTTGCATTCCTATACACCAACAATGAAGCGACAGAAAGAGAAATCAAGGAATCGATCCCATTTACAGTTGCACCAAAACCATAAAATACCTAGGAATAAATCTAACCAAAGAGGTGAAAAATCTATATCCTGAAAACTATAGAAAGCTTATGAAAGAAATTGAAGACGACACAACAAAATGGAAAAAGACTCCATGCTCCTGGATAGGAAGAAAAAATATTGTTAAAATGTCAATATTACCCAAAGCAATCTACATATTCAATGCAATCCCTATCAGAATAACAACAGCATTCTTCACAGAGTTAGAACCAATAATCCTAAAATTTGTATGGAACCAGAAAAGACCCCGAAGAGCCAAAGCAATCTTGAAAAAGAAAATCAAAGATGGAGGCATCACAATCCCAGACTTCAAACTATACTACAAAGCTATAATCATCAAGACAGTATGGTACTGGCACAAGAACAGACAGATCAGTGGGACAGAATAGAGAACCCAGAAATGGACCCACAAATGTATGGTCAACTAATCTTTGACAAAGCAGAAAAGAATATCCAATGGAACAAAGTCTCTTCAGCAAGTGGTGCTGGGAAAACTGGACAGCAACATGCAGAAGAATGAACCTGGACCACTTTCTTACACCATACACAAAAATAAACTCAAAATGGATGAAAGACCTCAATGTAAGACAGGAAGCCATCAAAATCCTCGAGGAGAAAGCAGGCAAAAACCTCTTTGATCTTGGCAGCAGCGACTTCTTACTCAACACATCTCCAGAGGCAAGGGAAACAAAAGCAAAAATGAACTCCTGGGACCTCATCAAAATAAAAAGCTTCTGCACAGCCAAGGAAACAATCAGCAAAACTAATAGGCAACTGACAGAATGGGAGGAGATAGTTGCAAATGACATATCAGATAAAGGGTTAGTATGCAAAATCTATAAAGAACTTATCAAACTCAACACCCAAAAAACAAATAATCCAGTGAAGAAATGGGCAAAAGACATGAATACACACTTCTGCAAAGAAGACATCCAGATGGCCAACCGACACATGAAAAAATGCTCAACATCACTCATCATCTGGGAAATACAAATCAAAACCACAATGAGATACCACCTTACACCTGTCAGAATGGCTAACATGAACAACTCAGGCAACCACAGATGCTGGTGAGGATGCAGAGAAAGAGGATCTCTTTTGTATTGTTGGTGGCAATGCAAGCTGGTGCAGCCACTCTGGAAAACAGTATGGAGGTTCCTCAAAAAACTAAAAATAGAACTACCCTACGACCCAGCAATTGCACTACTAGGCATTTATCCACGGGATACAGGGGTGCTGTTTCTAAGG
The DNA here is from genome assembly GCF_014898765.1 of Herpailurus yagouaroundi. Taxonomy (NCBI): domain Eukaryota; kingdom Metazoa; phylum Chordata; class Mammalia; order Carnivora; family Felidae; genus Herpailurus; species Herpailurus yagouaroundi. Next base: position 10,969,974 of record NW_024412406.1, read on the forward strand.
GACATACACCCCATGTTTGTAGCAGCAGCACTATCAACAATAGCCAAAGTATGCAAAGAGCCCAAATGTCCATTGATGGATGACTGGATAAAGAAGATGTGGTATATATATACAATGGAGTATTACTCAGCAATCAAAAAGAATGAAATCTTGCCATTTGCAACTACGTGGATGAAACTGGAGGGTATTATGCTAAGTGAAATTAGAGAAAGACAAAAATCATATGACTTCACTCATAGGAGGACTTTAAGAGACAAAACAGACGAACATAAGGAAAGGGAAACAAAAGTAATATAAACACAGGGAGGGGGACAAAACAGAAGAGACTCATAAATATGGAGAAGAAACTGAGGGTTA
>NW_024412406.1:10970430-11046971 GCF_014898765.1 Herpailurus yagouaroundi
GTGTGTGTGTGTGTACATACACAATGGAATATTACTCAGCCATAAAAAAGAACAAAATCTTGCCATTCATGACAACATGGATGGACCTAGAGGGTATTATGTTAAGTCAGAGAAAGATAATACCATATTATTTCACTTATATGTGGAATCTAAAAATGCAAATGGACAAAAAACAACAATAGCAAAAAGAGAAACAGACTCAAATACAGAGAACCAACTAGTAGTTGCCAGAGGAGACGTTGGTGGGAGGATAGGGATAATAGGTGAAGAGGATTAAGAAGTAAAAAATTCCAGTTATATATAGAGAAAAAAACTTTTATCACACGGGAGGTGGGGAGATGGGTAAAATAGGTGATGGGAATTAAAGAGTGCACCTGTGATGAGCACCGACTGTTGTACGGAAGTGCTGAATCACTAAACTGTACACCTGAAATTAATATTACTCTATTAGCTAACTGGAATTTAAAACTTTAAAAATTTTTCAGTTATAGGGACGTCTGGGTGGGTCAGTCAGTTAAGCGTCGGACTTCAGCTCAGTTCATGATCTGTGAGTTCCAGCCCCGTGTTGGGCTCTGTGCTGACAGCTCAGAGCCTGGAGCCTGCTTCAGATTCCGTCTCCCTCTCACTCTGCCCCTCCCCTGCTTACACTTTGTCTCACTTTGTCTCTGTCTCTCTCTCAAAAATAAACAAACATTACATTTTCTTTAATTTTTCAGTTATAAAATAAATAAGTCACGAGGATGAAAAATACAACATAGGGAATATAAGTCAATAATATAATAACTCTCTGGGTGACGTATGGCAACTAAACTTACTGTGGTGGGCATTTTGTAATATATGTAATTGCTGAAACCACTATGTCATGTTGTACACCGAAATTAATGTCAACTATACTTCAATTAAAAATAAAAAGGGGTGCCTGGGTGACTCAGGCGGTTAAGCCTCAGACTTCAGTTCAGGTCATGATCTCACAGTTCATTAGTTTGAGCCCTATATCAGGCTCCGTGCTGACGGCTTAGAGCCTGGAGCCTGCTTCAGATTCTGTGTCTCCCTCTCTCGCTGCCCCTTCCCTGCTCATGCTCGCTCTCTCCCTCTCCCCAAGATAAGTGAACATTAAAAAAAATTTTTTTAATAAATAAATAAGAGGGCACTGGGTATCTCAGCCAGTTGAGCAACCAACTCTTGATTTCTGTGCAGGTCACAAACCCACAGCTCAGAGCCTGGAGCCCTGCTTGGGATTCTCTCTCTCTCCCCCTCTGCCCCTCTCCCACACTCATGCGCTCTTCATATATAAATAAAAATAAAATAGAACTAAAATGATTAAAAAAGAAAAAAGAAAGTAGACCAATACCAAAAAAGAAAGAGTTACATTAAAATTTAAAAAAAATAAAGATGAGAAGAAATCTCATCATTACTAGAACATTGGGTATGAAGAGTACTTATAGAAACGGTTTCAGTAACACTGAAACGTCAGACCAAAACTTTTGGCTTAGGCAAATGGAAAAGCATCGAAGGGCTTCAAGGTGGGAGGATGAGAACCTGATCTATAATGTAGACAGGACGCTGGCTTCTAAGCACAAGATGAAGAAGATGTAGTTCCACACTTGATTTGGCAAGCAGTCATGGCGATCTCATTCCCCTTTGCCAGGACTGGTCTGGCAGTGGATGTGTGACTAAGTTCTGGCCAAGGAGACATAAGGCAGAGAGCGTATGAGCTCCTGAGGAAAATTTCCTTTCACTGGGAGGAGGGGAGGGGCAGAGATACATTCCTACCAAGATTCGTTACCTGACTCCTATCATGAAGAGTATCAGAAAAGCCCAAACCGAGGGACAGGAGACTGACCTACACCCAGGAACCATCTGGAACAAGCATGAAGATGAAAGCTGACATGCTGAAGGAGGCAGAATGTAAAGATGGAGATCATCTGGGTTCCTGACAACTGTGTTTTGCTACCAAATTAACCAATTCTAGATCTAATTTCAACCAGAATTTACATGGTTTATTATTTAAGCCAAATGAACTTTGTCATTTTGTAGCACGTAATTTAAAAAGTGATATTTATATGACACATGGATAAGCAGATAAGGATATCCATGCTTAGCTCCTCAGGGCTCCAGGCCACCGCAGGCTCTTACCTGGTTGCTCCAAGATCTAAGGAGATCAGTATCTCAGAGTACCTGCAACTCACCTACTGCACACTACTGAGCCTGGGCACACTGGCTGCTAAATGCTGGCTTAAGCCACTGTTACTTGGGTTTTTTGTTCTCTGTAGCTCAAAGGTTCCAACTATCTGGCTAATACCGGAGTCAACACACTGTTCCCTCAACCACCCAATCTAAAAACCCAGGAGTCATCCTGCACTCACTCCCATCATTCACCCCCTCATGTCTACCCTTCTCCCTCTTTGAAATCTCCATATTCTTTTTTTTTTTAATTTTCTTTTAATGTTTATTGATTTTTGAGAGAGGCAGAGACAGAGTGCAAGTGAGGGAGGGGCAGAGAGAAAGAGGAAGACACAGAATGCAAAACAGACTCCAGGCCTCGAGCTGTCAGCACAGAGCCCAACACGGGGCTCGAGTTCTTGAACTGCAAGATTATGACCTGAGCCAAAGTCAGACACTTAGCCCCTCTCTTCACCCCCACTGCTATGGCCTTCACCTGGATGACCAAAAGTAGCCTCACATTGCCCTACCTCCAACTCACTAGTCTTTAATTCATCCTAACATAGCCAGCAAAAGCTCTAAAATGCAGATCTTCTCAGACTACCACTCTCTTTAAATCACTACTGGAGGCCACCAATCCTAACCTTGCATCATGATCACCTGTGATGAGCCCCACAGATAATTTGTTAAAGTAAGAGTCAGAATACTAAAGTGTGCTGATGATTTGATATTGAATATAAATTAGAATATATCCAAATTTGTCCCAATGATATTTGTTTTACATTCTGACATGCTTTTTTGAATGTTAAGATTTACTGGAAGAACACCAAAAATTTCTGCAGCAACTATTTACCCTCTCGTGTTCCGTTCTACATAAGAGGGAGTAGAAATGAGATGAAGGGAATTATTTTAGCTTTGAAAAAAAAAAAGACACTTCCTGTGAGACAGGAGTGAAAGAGAAAAGGAAGGACAAGCATGCAAAAAGTTGAAGAAATTGAAACATCTAAACTTAGGAAGTCTTAATCTTTTCAGAATAATAGGTATCTTTGTATCAAGAGAAGGTATACCAGATATCTTGTTTGACTTCCAACTTTTATCCTTCTCTGAGCCTGGGAGGCTGAATTTATGAGCTAATTCAGTAAGACCCTTGCCTCCAAATCAGAATAGGACTCACCAGTGGGAGACTTTGACAGATCAGAGCATGGAGGAGATTGAGGTTGAGTATTTTTCCCACAGCTCCTTCCCTATCAGGTACCACAGGTTGGCTATGTACTTGCATCCAAGACCACAGATGCTGGCAGGTCAGGTTTCCATGTAACTACCTTCCTGATATTCTAGTAACCATCTCTTTCTGTGTCTTCAGGACTAAGGTGGTAATAGCCCCCAGCTGTCAGTATGGCCGGGATACTACACTATCGTCCATTGACTTCCTTAAATCCTGTACATATCTTTGTAAATAATCCTCTTTTTAAACTCTCCTCAAATTAGTCGGTTTCAGAATGCCATCTGTTTCCTGCTGGGGCCCCCAGTGATTTTGACTTACAGAATGGGATGTGGGTCAGGCTGGAGGAGAATGGAAAGTTTTGACAAGGTCAAAACGTTATAGGCGTTTACTAGGCAAGCCCGTGAATGCACCACATACATGCACTCATCCTTCCTCGTCTTTGGGAACAGAAAATATTTAAGAAACTGATGATTTATTGGACTGAAACCCCCAATCAATAAATTTAATTTTTATCATTAGTAATCAATAATTACATATTATTATAATTATATTATCGCATTATTGACCACCAAATGATCAGTATTTTTCAATCTGCGCCTACTAAAGTTAGCTATGATTATACACGTGTTTCCTTTTCTGTAACTAGATAATCCCTAAATTCCTTTATGACTTCAGAAATCTGTGATGATAGGATTACAATATTAAACCCAGAAATAAAAACAGGGAAGATGGAAAGGTAGAAACAGCAAGGACGAGCTGAGAGCACATTCCTCGTGTATGTACCTCTGCACTTTCTCCATGAATCTTTACTAACAGCAGCCCTGAATAGTAGCTCTTTTCTAAATGTTGATGGCACAAATCCTGTATCACAAAATCCAGCTTTCCGTTACAGGTTTTATGCCACCCTCTTACCTCTAAACATGGCCCAGACATCAGTTTACCCTTGCCTTTATGCCTTCCGAGCAGCCACAGGCTCATCAAGAGTAGGGACTACACAATGTATTCCTCTGTCAAGTGCTGCCCAACACTTTTTTTTCAGATATTCAATATATGTTTACTGAATTGAAATGGTAAACACAAGATGACTGATTTCCATGTATCAGGATGGGATACTGAACCTTCACCACATACTTTTATTTTCATTTGTGTTTGTTTTTGTGGGTGTGTTTTCGTAAGAGGAAAAAGGTAGATCGCATTCTGGGGCAGGAGTTAATTTTCTCCCAACTTGTAAATATTTATATTTACAGAACTGCTCTATTAGTTAGGATAAGCTAGGATGTGGTTACAAATAAACCCCAAATTTCAGTTGCTTAACATAACGTCCATTGCTCACGTAACACAAATTTATCCCCTCTCAGTTCTGGAAGTCAGAAGTCTGGTGAGCTTAACTGCTTCCTTGCTCTGGTCTCACAAGGCTACAACTGAGTTGTCAGCCAGCCTGTTCTCTCACCTGTAATTTCTAGGAGGCATTCCAAGCTTATCCAGGTCCCTGTTTCCTTTCTGTCAGCCAGTGTTACTTTTCAGCTTCTAGGGGCCTCCCTCCAGTTCTTATACATGATTATATGGCCCCATACCTCTCAGGATCAAAAAGGCAGTAGCACTAACCTTCCTCAGGCTTGGGAACTCTCTGACTTCTCATTCTTCTGTATCTCTCTGCCTCCAGCCAGAGAAAGTCCTTTGCTTTAAAGGGCCCATGTAATTAGTTTGGAGCCTCATCAACAATCCAGGGTAATTTCCCCAATTTTCAAGTCTGACACCTTGATTATACCTGGAAAGTCCTTTTTGCCGCACAATGTAACTTCATGGGCTTCATGGGCTCCAGGGATTAAGGTGTAGACATCTTGGCCGGGGAGGGGGGGGGGGTCATCTGCCTACAATACATGGTTTTATATTTGTGCCACACGCTATCCTGGATGCTTTACATACATCAACTGTTTTTTTTAAAAATCTGATGATTTGGTACTTTTAATATCATAACTTTTTTTTTACAGGTGGGGACCAAAGCAAAAGAGGTGAAATAAGCTGACAAAAGTCACCCAGCTTGTAAGTGGCACTGGGGAACTTCAAACCCAGGGACTCTGGCTCCCACACCTGTGCTCTTTACTGGAACGCCACACTCCCTCTATAGGACTGCTTCTGCAGCCCAGAGGGCTACATGGATGGGGCACATTGCCAAAATCATCCCAGGCCCAGCCAATATAAATTCTTTACTGTTTTTTTTTTTTTAATATATATCCAACAAAACTACACGTTCCCTTCAATTCTTCTTAATAGTTGTTTAACTAAACCCACATCAACCTTACATTTGCAAATAACCAACTTGCCCACAAAGGCATTTATTAAAAATCAAAGTCAATCATTTACTTAAATAAAAAAGCAATTTCCTAAGAAATGTATTTCAATGTGTTGATTATAAAAAGATTATGAAGTTTGGCTAAAAAAAAAAAAAAAACTCTCTCTCTCTCTCTCTCTCTCTCCACACACACACACACACACACACACACACACACACACACACACATCCCCAAAAGTAAAGGAATCTGTTTCTAGTGTCCAAGACTTACGTATAGTGAAAAGAGATTACCAGATGACTTTTCAGTGGAATACTAGCCTAGTTGTTTTAGCTATCTATTACTGAGTAACAATGACCCCAAACCTTAGCAGTCTTAAAATACATTATATATATTTATTTTTTCTACAGGTCATAAATCCAGGAGAGGCTCAGGTGGGTGGTTCTACCTTAGAGTCTCTCATGAGGTTGCAGTCGAGGGGACAGCCTGGTCTTCCGTTAATCAGAAGGCTTGGCCAGAGCCAAAGGAGCATTTTCCAAGACGGCTCATCCATGACACCGCTGTAGGAGGCCTCCGTTCCTCACCACCTAGGCCTCTCCATAGAGCTGCTCGAGCGTCCTTACAACACAGTAACTGGCGTCTCTGTATGATTAAAGTTGGTCTACAACTTGCTATTACTGTAAACTGACTGAAAAGTCGAAAGGGGATATAGAACCATTACCACCATTACTTTTTAGAAGCTACTACATTTTATCAAAAAGAATTTAAGGGACCTAGGGGAATTCACCACTAACAAGTGCCAAAAACACATCAAAATCCTATCCATCTGATATCAAAGACTATGTTCATTCCTCTACCTGACACTGCCTTACAGAATTATCATTCTGAGCTGTTTTCACTATTGCTAATAACATTTCCTAGCTGTTCTTTGTGAGTATTTCTGAATCTTGTGATTTTCATCTTATATAAGCTCAGTATATGAAAATCTGAGTTTTTCCTAAAAAATAAATGGTGTAATAAGATTTTGAGATTCTTCATTTTTCAAAAGGTCTAACAAGATTTGTTTCCTTTCAAAAGAAAGTTTTTTGGGCTCATTTAAAATGTGATGTAAATTATGAAAAATTAATATACAGAGAACATGAGCAAAGACAAAGTAGAAAGGATAGGGTGTTGAAGGAAGAACGAATAATCTAATTTGGCTGGAATATAATGTATATGTCAGGAAGTGTGAGAGATAAACCTGGAAAGGTAATTTATTATAATTATTTATATATAATAGCACATGTGACTGTGCCTTATTAGGCGACATCTGCTTAGTCTCAGAAGTATCTAATCAAAAGCACAGATACAAATCTAATTAAGAAGGTATTGATGTGTAACGTAGAATTTTCAAAAATGACTTTGCTATAACTTAGATATTGTAAAGGACACATATCTTAATTGTATAGCTAAAAAGATTTTATGCGTTTACTCCCACAGATCAAAATACAGAACAGTTTCAACACCCCAAAAGGCTTCTTCATACACTCTAGTTAAAACTCACCCCCCACCCCAAAAAAGAAACTCAATATTCTGACTTGTATCACCACAGATTAGATTTCTTGTTTGTTTTTTTTTAATAATTTTTTTAATGTTTATTTATTTTTGAGAAACAGAGCAGGAGAGGGGGAAGGGCAGAGAGAGAGGGAGACACAGAATCCGAAGCAGGTTCCAGGCTATGAGCTGTCAGTACAGAGCCCCACGCAGGGCTCGAACCCTGAAATCATAACCTGAGCCAAAGTCGGATGCTTAACCAACTGAGGCACCCTTGTATGCTCTTGAAGTTCATATAATTTGTGTGTCTTCTTTCACTTGCTTTTAGGTCTGTGAGATTTACCTATGTTGTTACAAGCAGCAGATTTTTTTTAAGTTTATTTATTTTGAAAGAGAGCATGAGTGGGGGAGGGGAAGAGAGAGAAAGAGACGAAGGGAGGGAGGGAGGGAGGGAAAACCCCAAGCAGGCTCCACACTGTCAGCACAGAGCCCAATGCGAGGCTTGAACTCACAAACCAAGAGACCATGACCTGAACCAAAACCAAGAGTCAGACGCTTAACCAACTGAGGCATCCAGGCGCCCCAGCAGCTGTAGTGTTTTACTGCTGTGAGGTTCTCCAATGTATGGATATGTATTTGCAATACTAATATAGTTAGCACCTCCATTCAGCTGTTGATGAGTATTTGGATTATTTCCAGTTTGGGACCATTATACATTTGCAACGAACATTCTTTCACATGTGTTTTGGTGTGCTGAATGTTTATTCTTGTTGCCTATGTACCCAGGAATAGAATTGCTGGATTATAAATGATATCTGATTAACTTTAAATGTCCTCTACCAGGGTGCCTGCGTGGCTCAGTCAGTTAAGCGCCCGATTCTTGATTTTGGCTCAGGTCATGATCTCACAGTTTGAGGATTCAAGCCCTACATTGTGCCCTGTGCCGACAGCACAGAGCCTGCTTGAAATTCTCTCTCCCTCTCTCCCCTGCTTGCCCCTCCCCCCACACACTCACACTCTCTCTCTCTCTCTCTCTCAAAATAAATAAAATAAATGAATGAATGAATAAAGTGTTCTACCAATTTATACTCCCACCAGCAATATAGAATTCCGAATGTTCCACAGCTTCCCCCAACGCTTGTTATCATTAGTCTTCTCATTTCAACCATTCTGGTAGAAGTATAGAAGTACCTTGTTCTGTTTTTTGTTGGGTTTTTTTTTTTTTTTTGTATTTATTTATCTGTTTTTGAGAGAGAGAAAAAGAGAGAGCACAAGCAGGGGAGGGGCAGAGAGGGAGAGAGAGAATCCCAGGCAGGCTCTGCACTGTCGGCATAGAGTCCAATGTGGGGCTCGAACCCACAAACCATGAGATCATGACCTGAGCCGAAATCAAGAGCCAGACACTTAACCAACAGAGCCAATCAGGCACCCCCTTCACTCTGGTTTTAATTTGCATTTTCCTGATAACGTAGAGCACTTTTTCATGTTTCATGTTGCCATTAAGCTATCCTCTTTTGTGAAGTGTCTGTTCATGGAATGTAGACTTTACCCAAGGTTTTTTTTTTTTTTTTTAAAGAAATAAAGGTGTAGGCTTTTATACAACATAAAGTAAGCCCTCCCCCAAAATCCCCCTTAAGTATCTTTCTTTCTTCTCATGGCAGTTGCTTCATTTCCCCCCCCCCCCTCTGTCTTCACATAAAGATAAAACTACATATAAGATCTTCTCAACTTCTCCCCCACACTTCCACTAAACAAATTCTTCATTCCTGCTCTACAAGATAATAGCTAATCAAACTTTACTCAGCAAAATGCACACTTGGTTCACATCTATTGAGTCATAAACTTGCTGCCTAGGGAACCTCAATACAGCTCATTCATAACAGGTCTTAAATCTACTAGACTATAAACCCCTCCCTTCAAACTCAAGTTATCTTGTTTATAAGTTAATTTACTTAATTTCTATCTGTTCTCAGTAGAAGTTGTTTTGTTCAATGTTGAAACGCAAGTGCCTAGAAAGAGTGCCTAATACATAGTAGGTGCTCAAACACTTATTAAATAAAATGAAGATTAAAAAGAAAGTACTGATTACATGAAAAGATGCTCAACATCACTAATCATCAGGAAAATGCAAACCAAAGCCACAATGAGAGGTCACCTCACACCTCTTAGAATGGTTGCCATCACAAATAAGCCATACAGAGAAAGACAGATACCATATGGTTTCACGCTTATGTGGTTCCTGAGAAACTTAACAGAAACCCATGGGGGAGGGGAAGGAAAAAGAAAAAAAAAAGAGGTTAGAGTGGAAGAGAGCCAAAGCATAAGAGACTCTTAAAAACTGAGAACAAACTGAGGGCTGATGGGGGGTGGGAGGGAGGGGAGGGGGGGTGATGGGTATTGAGGAGGGCACCTTTTGGGATGAGCACTGGGTGTTGTATGGAAACCAATTTGACAATAAACTTCATATATTGAAAAATAAAAAAAAATAAAAAAAGAATGGTTGTCATCACAAAGACTAGAAATAACAAGTGCTGGTGAAGATGTGGAGAAAAGGGAACACTTGTGCACTGCTAGTGGATATGCAAACTGGTGCAGCCACTGTGGAAAACAGTATGGAGTTTCCAATAAAGTTAAAAATAGAACTACTGTATGATCTAGCTATTCTACTTCTGGGTAATTACCTAAAGAAAATAAAAAGAGGAATTTGAAAAAATATGCACACCCCTATGCTCATTGCAGCATTATTTACAATAGCTAAGATATGGAAACAACCTAAGAGTACATCAATGGTTAAAGAAGATGTGGTATGTATATTACATGTGGTTTTTTTCCGCCATAAAAAGAAGGAAATCCTGCTGTTTGTAACAACATGGATGGACCTTGAGGGTATTATGCTAAGTGAAATAAGCTAGGCAGAGAAAAACAAATGCAATATGATTTCACTTATATGTGAGAACCTAGACAAAGAAAAAGCTAAGCTCATAGATACAGAGAACAAATTGATACTTTTCAGAGATGGGGGAGGGGGAGCAAAATAGGTGAAGGGAATCAAAAGGTATAAACTTCTCATTATAAAAGAAGTCCTATGGGAATGCAAGCTGGTGCAGCCACTCTGGAAAACAGTATGGAGGTTCCTCAAAAAACTAAAAATAGAACTACCCTACGACCCAGCAATTGCACTACTAGGCATTTATCCATGGGATACAGGGGTGCTGTTTCAAAGGGACACATGCACCCCCATGTTTATAGCAGCACTACAACAATAGCCAAAGTATGGAAAGAGCCCAGTGTCCCTCGATGAACGAATGGATAAAGAAGATGTGGTATATATATACAATGGAGTATTACTCAGCAATCAAAAAGAATGAAATCTTGCCATTTGCAACCATGTGGATGGAACTGGAGGGTATTATGCTAAGTGAAATTAGAGAAAGAAATCATATGACTTCACTCATAGGAGGACTTTAAGAGACATAACAGATGAACATAAGGAAAGGGAAACAAAAATAATATAAAAACAGGGAGGGGGACAAAATAGAAGAGACTCATAAGTATGGAGAACAAACTGAGGGTTACTGGAGGGGTTGTGTGGGAGTGCTAAATGGGTAAGGGCACTAAGGAAACTACTCCTGAAATCGTTGCACTATATGCTAACTAATTTGGGTATAAATTTTAAAAAATAAAACTTAAGGGGCGCCTGGGTGGCGCAGTCGGTTAAGCATCCGACTTCAGCCAGGTCACGATCTCGCGGTCCGTGAGTTCGAGCCCCGCGTCAGGCTCTGGGCTGATGGCTCAGAGCCTGGAGCCTGTTTCCGATTCTGTGTCTCCCTCTCTCTCTGCCCCTCCCCCGTTCATGCTCTGTCTCTCTCTGTCCCAAAAATAAATAAACGTTGAAAAAAACATTTTTTTTAAATAAATAAAACTTAAAAAAATGGTAAAATAAAAAGCTGTATTATATGCAGATCTAAAATAATGACATTCATTCACAGAAAAAAAGATATATTAAAATCCAATACTTAACAAGAAGAGGAAGGCAAAGAATGGGTAGTTATTGGAATTTGTGTTTTTCTTTTTTAACTCACCAACCAAAACTAAGGTACTACCCATAGTTTAATGCTATATGGACAGCAAGTTGGACTCACATTAGAATAAGCCAGGTTTTGAACTGATAATCCAAGGACAAAGCAAATCTGGTTGTCTGTCTGAACTCAGCTTTGGTTTCTAGGTCAGTTAATTTGCTGTTGACTTTGAAAACTTAAGGTTTGAGGATGGCAACAACTTAAAGAAATGAGTCATTTGTTTCTGTCAAGTGGATAAGGACAAAATCAGCAGGAAAGGAAATAAAATAAAATAAAATAAAAAGTCCTAGGTTGTAATGTACAGACTACAGTGACTATAGGCAATAACCCAAATTACATGTTTAGAAGTTGTTAAGAGTCAGTCTTAAAAGTTCTCAGCACAAGAATTATAACTATGATGATAGATGTTAACTAAACTTACTGTGCTCATTTTGCAAATAGACAAATATTGAATCATTATGTTGTACAGCTAAAATAATGCAATGCCAGTTATACCTCCATAAAAAAATAATAATCCTAAAGCTTCAAGCTTTAAAAAAAAAAAAAAAAGTACTGAGAATATTATTGTATCCTTCCTGACATCCAAACCCCTCCAATAGGAAACCATCCCAATTTCAGACTAAGTATCCACATGTACCCAGTGAAGCCCATATCCTACCAAAGAACCCAATCCCACCCCTCTCAAGGGGAAGTAGGTAGCACTCTGAACCACATAATCCTATCGTCTGGCCATAGCTAATGGTCCTATGTCAGCTAATGGGATTGAGGGCAACACCAACTGAAGAAATCTAAAGAAGAGTGTTTCTTGCTGTTCGAGAGACTTTCTGGAAACCATCTGCTCTCTCCCCACCCTACAATTACCTCCACCTCAGATGTGGACAAGGAGGCAGGTAACTCAGGGGTGGTCAGCAGCTGTCTTGTAATGCCAGCCTTGGAATGAAGAGGACCCAACAGAACATGGAAAAGGCGAAATAGGGGTTCTTTGTGACATCACTGAGACACTGAACCAGACCACCCCTGAAGCCTGTCCTACTACTTACATAAATCAATAAATCTTCCTTATCATTTAAACCCAGTTTGAGTTGGGTTTGTGTTTCTAAGAACAGAACACACCTGGTACAAGACGGCAAGGGCATTCACTGTAGGTAAGAGGAACAGCAAGAGCAAAGGTAGAGAGGAATAGAATAGCATGATCCTTAGGGAAGCTACAGGGACTACAGTATCTGAGCATAGAATAGGAGGAAAGCGAGGCACCTGGGTGGCTCAGTCAGTTGAGCATCTGACTTTGGCTCAGGTCAAGATCTCACGGGTTTTGAGTTCAAGCCTTGTGTCAGGCTCTGTGCTGACAGCTCAGAGCCTGGAGCCTGCTTTGGATTCTGTGTCTCCCTCTCTCTCTGCCCCTCCCCTGCTCACACTCTGTCTCTCAAAAAATGAGTAAAGGTTAAAAAAAAGAATTAAAACAAATAAGAATAGGAGGAAAGCAAAGTCAGAATGAGACTGAAGATGTAGACAGGGGTCAGAATAGGAGACTAAATGTGTGCCATGCAACAACACATTGATTTCATCCTATAGGTAGTGGCTTAAAATGAAATTTGAGGGGGCAGAGCTGTTGCCTCAGTTTTTATTTGAGATAGGTCACTAGCAGGTTTGAAATGGGTTAGCTAGGAAAGAAATTGTGAAAATCTGAGCAAAGACAGAGTAGGGAATGTAGATTAGGGAACAGGTGTAAGATTTCAGAAGGTTGAGCCTACCTAGTTAGTTCACCTAATGGATGGGAGTAGTAAAGGAGAGGGAGGGGTCAGGGCTCATGCCCACCTTTCTAGCTTGAATTTCCTGGCTGTCAGTGGCATCATTTACTGAAATGGAGAATACAAACTAATGAGTTCCTCTTTTTGACAGATTGAGTTCCAGGAGTTGTGAAATATGCAAGTGTTGTTTGACAGGTATGATAATGTCCTGCATGGTGCTTTTAGCTTTTTAAAATCAATTGCCGATATTTCATGATTGTATTTTTAGCATAAAAATCCAAATTTACCCCTTCTCTTGAAAAATCAGAAGATCTGACCACATTGCGCCAGTATCCCCACATGGTAAATTAAAACGTGCATGTGCCCTTCCATTAGCCATTATAACATGCGTTCCATTGTCTTACACCCAGCCTGCTCCAACTGCCCCCCCCCCTTAGGGATCTGAACTTTCAGCCCCTCATACTGATGCAACTGATGTCAATGGAGTATCACCCCCTGAAGCAAGTTTCCATCACTCCCATGTACCCCACATTCTAGATACATTTCTAGTGGCATCTAAAGCCCCTCCAGCAGCAAACTCTCTGGTTACCACGTACTACCACCTTCTGTAGTTGGGTTTGCTACTACAGCTCTCTCCCAAAAAGAGTGCCTGGTTTCCAGGTCCCATGGCCAATACCTCTAAGCTCCCATCCAGCATTTCCCCCTTCCTTTGTCTTTTTTTAGTTCTTGTTCCTTCTGATAGCAGAAGGGTAGACCTCTGTCAAGAACAGAAGAGGAAGGGTCAGAAATGTATCAGCCTACTCAGGACAAACTGAGCTAGATTGGAGGAAACTAAAGGTTTCCAGGAAACCAGCCTCCCAGGAAACCCAGGGCTGCCACTTTAACGGAAACGGTAATGGAAATGATAACACACTCACATGGTACTCTCCTGTGGCTAAAATTACCCATCCACCAAAATCTCCTCCCTTCCTCCAAAATGACTTCTTCTCCTATCAACTATATTATCAAGTACTTTTTCTTTTTCCTTTCTTCTTCCTTTTTTGCACACTTAGCATCTTCCTTTTTTGCACATCTCAGTCATCTACATGACTAAACTTTACTCAAGACAATAGTTGAACTTGAAAAATCAAGTAATTTGCATCAAGAAGTGAGTAAAATTGAACTCTGCTATGGATTCTGGCATTAGGAAAAGAAGCTTCCTAGCTTAGATGATTAGTAGGAAGTTGTGTACCTTGGGGGCCCTACAGTCAAGTGCATTTCTGAGCAGCCACAGAGCAACTTATTAAGAGGCTATTCTCAGTTATGCCCAGCTTATACCAAAAGGAAAACAGCGGAGTTCTTGGTTGCTGGTATTGTACTGATCCTGGGTTATCTGCACAGGGAAGCCTGGCATGTGCTCTTTGTCTGAAAACAGGCTGTTCTCATTAGCACTAATGTCCACATCCGGCCTGCTCATGAACACTAAGGAAATAGAAGCTCTTCACTTCCTTTGCCTTGAATTATTGCTTCCTCTCTTGGCTTTCAGAATTGTAAATTGAATCTTATACAGGAAAATGTGTCTTCCGCACACTGGCCACATGCATGCTTATATTTAGAACAGCTCCCTCTACTCTTCTCTATACCAATAATATCTTATAGGTCTTATGTATCTTGAAAAGGGCACCGCTAAGAGAATTATTGGTGGTGGTGATGGTACAGGTGCTGTGATTTAGCTTCATTAACAATATTAAAGAAAAAAATGTTGAAATAGTAATAAAATCTAAATCCCACTACCCTTACATGTTTTCATTTTTTATATAGCTTCATTCAGTGTGTCCATATTAAATATATTGTTTTATAATGTTTATATTCTTATCATTTAACATACATTTAACTACCTAGTGGTGTGTAGTTTGTTGGGTGATTGTGAGTGAGATGACCATCATTCTCACCAAGTCTTAACTAGATGTTTTCATTTATCAATACAACATTAATCTTTACTGGCTACCAGAGCTCATGGATATTTCCTTAAAAAGCAGTTGAGAAAAAAAATCTCAGATGTGTTTTTCCACACCACCAAGCAATTAACTCAATCTTCCAAGGGCACGGACCGGGTGTCCTACGAATTTGACTCCGTTCTGACACTATCTACTTGGAGATAGCCACTTCCAATGCAAATCGAAAGTCCAAGTTATCTCCTGTGCTTCTAACCCACTGGCTAAAAATCAGAAGTTCCACAACCCACTCTTTGAGTTTAGTTAATCTGCCAGAGCAGCTCGTAGAACTCAGGAAAACCATTTACTTACCAGATTACTGGTTTATGACAAAGGATACAAATGAACAGCAAGAGGTCCCGAACACAGGAACTTCTGTCCAGGTGAAGTTTGGGACCCGCCACGGAGACATGTTCCGGTTTACCAACCCGGAAGCTCTCTGAACTCTGTCCTTTGGGTTTTTAATAGAAGCTTCACTACACAGGTGTGATTGGTTAAATTATTAGCCATTGGCAATTGATTTCACCTGGAGACCCTCTCCCTCTTCAGAGGTCAAGGGGTGGGACTAAACTAGTCACAAGGTTGGTTCCCCTGGCAACCAGCCCCACCCTTAGATGCTTTCCAATAGTCATCTTATTAACGGTAATCTCAGGTGTGGTTGAAAGGTGCTTGTTAGGAATATCATGAAACTTTATCACTTAGGAAATTTCAAGGATTTTAGGAGTTCTGCACCAGAAATAGGGACAAAGACCAAATATATATTCCTTATTATAAATCACAGTATCACCCTGAGGTGATATTCTAAGGAGGGCATGTAACCTTTAACTCTGCTTCCCGACCCTGTGGAAAGCTCAAACTTGAGAAATAACATCCACGTAGAATTGCATGAATGCCCTAATTCAAGCATTACTTTATATTCTACTCCTCGATCAAGCAAGTCCCTGAAGTTGCTACCGAACTTGGACTTTATTTGACTGAAATCTACTGTGTTAAACTCTTAGTGTACCTCAAGAGACATTGACAGAATTAGTCATATCAAATCTTATAACAAGAAGTATAAATGGAAACATGAAAATTTGTGTTATCTCAAACGTCATCAAAGAAATGTAAACAGTGAGATGACTATTTTTGCTTAACAGATTAGCAAAGTGTTTTTTAATGGATAATGAGTACATTACTAGATAACCACAAGTGTTTTGATCTAGGTGGAGCATCAAGCATGAGACAGGAACACAGGACATAGTCAGAGATCCAATATATTCATTCCTGCATTCAACAAATATCTTTTAAGGTCATACTGACGTGGGAAGCAAAGGTAAAAGAAAAAATTAAATTTCTTTACAGTGTACAGCCCACTGACAAGTCCTTGAGACAGGCAGAGTGACCTTCCTCTAGGAACGCAACTGCCTTGGTGTTAATATTAATACTTAGCCAAAGGCAAAAGACAAAAGCTTAACATTATCCTGACCCCAATGGGATCCTGTAAGCCTCCTTTAAGATACAAAAATTCCTATGGAAACTTCCTTTATCTCTACCCCCCAAGATAAGTGTTAGCAATCATCCTCCAAGCATATAGCCCATTGATATACATCTCATGGTCTCATAACTAAAGGTTTATTAGACAGTAATAAATGACCTTTTCCTAACAATAGCTAGCCCCCTCAAGGTCCTGGAAACCTTGCTTCCAAAATTCCTTAGAGACTTATGCCATCCCTAACACACTCCCAACTTGAAAGTACATAATCAGTCACCTATCACAACCCCAGTTCAGCTCTTTCTGCCCATGAGTCCTCTCCCTGTACTTTAATAAAACCACGTTTTTGCATTGAACACATCTCAAGCATTCTTCCTTGGCCATCGGCTCCAAATCCCAATGTTTCCACATCAATACTATGTACCGCACACTGGGATAGATGATGAGGACATAATGGTGAGTGAAACAAATATGATACCTGCTCTTGTAAAGATTACAGTCCTAGGGGGATAGATAAATATCAATCAAATAATCACACTAATTAGTGTATCATTGCAATCTGGGTTGCCTGTACTGCCACAGACACCACTAGGTGTCCCCA
Organism: Herpailurus yagouaroundi; assembly: GCF_014898765.1. Classification (NCBI taxonomy): domain Eukaryota; kingdom Metazoa; phylum Chordata; class Mammalia; order Carnivora; family Felidae; genus Herpailurus; species Herpailurus yagouaroundi. Next base: position 10,987,518 of record NW_024412406.1, read on the forward strand.
TATCCATTCACTCCATCTACAGTAACAGATCTCCAGGTTTAAAGCTGGGCATATGGCAGCCAAAATAAAGACTACTTTTCCCAGCCTCCCTTGCAGCAAGATGTGGCCATGTGACCAAGTTCTGATCAGTGAGAGGTGAGTGAAAGTAATAAGCGCAATTCCTGAGTCATGCCCTTACAAGGAGTGATTATGCCCTCCCTTTCCTCTTTCTCCCTTCCACTGACTGAAATGGAAATATGGTGGTGAATTGTCTTAAAGCATGCTGGTGAGGGTAACTTAGAGATGTCCATACAACAAGGTAGAAAAATTCTGGGCTCCCAACATCAGAGAGACACTAGAGAAATCCTGGGCTGCTAAGGCCAACATTATATTGTCAGCAAAAGATAGAGACTTCTGTCTTATTAAATTCACCATGGCCTCTGTTTCAGCAGCAAATCTATGTTCCAAAAAGAAGAGCATTTGAGAAGACACAGTAAAGTGTCCTGACCTACGCTGGTCAGAAGGTGGGCTTCTCTGAGGAGTTGAGGCTAGAACTTGGATTGATGAATGGATGGATTTAATCAGGCTGGAGGTTGAGGTGGGGTAGAGAGGAGTCCTGGAGGAAAGCTTATTTAAAGAATGGAATAGAAGGCCACTGTGGCTAATTAGCCTACAGAAAGGATGTGTAAGAATAATGGTGGGAGCTGATGCTGGCTTAGAAGGACTTAAAGCTGTATCAGAGATATGGATGGATCTTGATTCTAAAAACAGCAGGAAACCATTAAAATGTTTCAAGCAGGGAAATGAGATGACCAAGTCTGTGTTTCAAATACATTGCTCTAGTTGGGATGAGGGTTAAGGTTGGTGTTTGGATAATATTGCAGAAGTCGAGAGAAATTATGGTGCCTTTGTCAACTGTTGTAGGCCTTGTGAGCACAGGGTACACATACAAGATTGTTCATGGCAACATTGTTTGTAATAGACAACATGAACAACGTCATGTGGCCACAAAATGAATGAGTCTTACAAACACTGTGCTGACCAGAAAGAAGACAGAGGTAAAAGATTACATACAGTATAATTCTATCCACACAGTTCAGAAACAATCCAAAGTAGCCTGCATTAAATCTAAGGTGCCATTGATTGTAAAACACTCCATTATTTTATATTTCTGTATTTATATTTTATACCTTTTCTCATAAAGAAAAAAATGCTGCAAATTAAACCATGACAAGCCATCATCATAAGCATATCTCAACTTCAGATATGCTAAAATATGAAAAAGAGATCTTCTTGGATTTGGTAAAATGAGGCATAACGTTTAAAGATTCATACATGGGAGGTAAAATTTAAATGCAAAAATACTGGGCACCTGGATGGCTCAATCTGTTGAGCGTCTGACTTTGGCTCAAATTGTGATCTCACGATTCGTAAGCTGAGCCCCACATCAGGCTCACTGCTGTCAGCACAGACTTCAGTTCCTCTGTCTCCCTGTCTCTCTCTGCCCCTCCCCCCTCATGCTCTCTATCTCAAAATTAATGAACATTTTTTAAAAAAAAGCAAAATGCTATCATAGAAATCAGGAGAGTGGATACTTCTTGGAGAGAGGGCTGATTGTGTAATCAAGAAAGGGCACTCAGGAGTGGGGAGGCTTCTAGAAAACAGCAATGTTTAATTTCTTAACCTAGAGAGTAGTTTATGATTATTCCCTAAACTGTGCATGCAGGTTTTGTACACTGTTCTGCATGGCACACTGAGGCTTGTGGGGGACAGGCTGATTCAGATGTGCTAAGGGTGGAGGGTATGAGGGCAAAAGACCCAAGGCTGCAGAATGAAGGACGGGTAAGAGAGAAAAGCCTAAAAGCACGAAGACCAGTCAAGAGGTATATAAGCCTGACCTAAGTAGCAGCATGAGTGTAGAAGAGAGGGAACAAATGGGAAAGATGCTTGGAATTTAACATAACATGGTCTTGGATCTGGCTAGATATACTGGTTGATTGGATCAAGACACAATCTTGATTATCATTACCATAGGCATCATTTGGGGAGAGATTACTACATTTCAGACAGTGGCATTTTGCACACATTGTGTGATTAATCTTCACAACCATCTGAAGTGTTAAATATTGTTATCGCCAGTATTTTAGAGATGAAAACTGAGGCTTAAGTCACATGGCTAGTGGCTGGCCAGGACGCAAAGCCAGGTATGACCAGCACTCCCACCATGTCTTTACTAGTCCCCTATCATTGCACTCCAGGAGCAGAGTAGCTTTTCTCTTCCGTTGTGTGCACAAAGATTGTGTTACTGGGCTCCATGCTTTATCCAACTTTCTTTCTTTCTTTTTTTTTTTTTTTTAATCCAACTTTCAAAGTGAAACAAGCAGCCTGATCTTCCATTCACCCCTTCTCTACCCCTGCTGTGTGCACTGGCCTGTGAGACTGTGACAACTAGCCCCTTTGCATTCTGGTTTCATTGGGTTCAGTCAGTGGAGAGTCCAGCAGGAGATCTGAGGGAGGTAGCAAAGTGCAATCCCTCCCTGTGGGGCTACTTCCAGCTGGTCTAGATGCACAAAGGAGGTAGGGGGTCTCAGCATCTCTCAGACAGACACTCTCTGTCTCCAATTCCTGTATGCGCTCCCCTACTCTTGAGGAATAATGGAGTCCACTGATCCTAACCCTGGGTACTGCGCTATTCTGCATGGTTTCCTTACATTTGGTCCTCCGTAAATAGTTCTTTATTAAACCCTCCTTAAATTATCCTAATTTAAATGTGTCATCTGTTTTCTGCTGAGACCCTGCCTGACACAGTAATAATACCTTACAGCTAAAGGCTTTTACAGTTTCTCATTAGTTTATTTGTACTTGAATAGCACTTTTTCAAGTTTTCTTTAAACAATAGACCTAGAAATGCAAGTGTCCATGTTTGATTCTTAGTCACTCTGCTGTAAGTAGAACTGAACAATCTCTTTGTTCTTGTCACAGACATTTTTATAGACTTTGTGTTTGTATTTCCATCCGTTGTTCCCTGAGAGGTCTTTATACTTATATAATGTTAAGGCACGAAACCGCTCCTTCCCATTTGATCTTTGCTTTTTATCCTCTAACCTCTGGACTCAGAAGCCTGTGCAGGCCTCAAAGACAGGAAAGTGTTTTTCTATTTGTATCCTCTGCATCAGTCACAGAGCCTGGCAGGGAATGGAACTCAGGACGGACATATTGAATGAATGGAGAATGATGTCTATTCTGGATCTCAGTTAGGGAACAAAACTCATCAGACAGTAGTCTCCTGATAGAGCGTTCATGAGAAAAGTAAATAACGCTTGGGAATCAAGTCAGAGAGGGGTGTCTACAGGGAGGGCAAAGCATATGGAGAACTTACGGGCAATCAGAAGTTGAGGTAGCTCACAGACTTACATTGCCTTATACTTCCCTTCTTCAAAAATTCAAAGATGACCAATTCTTTTTCTCTGAGCAAATTATCCCATTTAAACATTCATGAATTAACCACATTAACTTACTTCTAACGAAGAGAAGAAATAGTTTCTGTCTCATACATTTCAGCTGTCTTGTACTCGGGAGATTGTCAAGTTGAAAGATTTCTTTTTATGTTCCTCTTAATCCACTCTTTCCCATGAACAAAAATTTACTTCAAACTGGGAAGTGAGAGTTTGGGTTCATCTGTAATTTTTGACTCACATTATACAATCTAGCTCTAACTAAGCTGTAAAAGCATACAACACTCAAGACAAAATGAGAAAATAATAGAATTCTTTGACAGAGTAAATTATGTGTAGGTTTTCCTGTTTCGTCAAGCCAGGACCATTAGAAATGATCCAGTTCAAACCCTTCTCTTGACAGATGAAGAGAACAAAGCCTGAGGTCAGACTGGTGTTAGATCCAGGTCTGGGGCCATTGTTCCCTGACTGCCTACCTGAAAACCAACTAGAAATGGAGGGCTCTGGGCTCCTGGGCTAGTCCAATGGTAGAGAACTTGACCCACCTGAGCGCTACCCGGCCATCTTCTGAAGCACACCCAGTAGCTGACAGGGACTGGCCAGACTCTGGAGAATGACAGGCAAAGCTGAGAAGCGGCTGTGATTGGTGACAGCCAAAGGCCACTGAGACAAAGAGGCCTGGAGGGCCAGGCCCTAAGTTTTGTTTTTTGTTTTTTGTTTTTTTTTTAATTTTTTTTTTTCAACGTTTATTTATTTCTGGGACAGAGAGAGACAGAGCATGAACGGGGGAGGGGCAGAGAGAGAGGGAGACACAGAATCGGAAACAGGCTCCAGGCTCCGAGCCATCAGCCCAGAGCCCGACGCGGGGCCCGAACTCCCGGACCGCGAGATCGTGACCTGGCTGAAGCCGGACGCTCAACCGACTGCGCCACCCAGGCGCCCCCCTAAGTTTTGTTTTAAAGCATGGCTAGTTTCCATCTTTGGATAGTTTAGTATAAAAAGAAAACATGGAAAAGCAAGGTCAGGGGAGATAAATACCATTTATGTCAAACCTACCACATTCCAAGTTCCCTCATCCTAACCTTTTACCACTTTTGTGAGGTAAATAGTTCTACCCCTAATTTATTTTGTATACTGGAAATTTTCATTTTTATTTTGTGTAAGTATTACGTTAAATTATTTCAAATAACTGGAAGCTCTTTGCCTTTTTTATATTATGGAAATTGCCTGAGGTCATAAAGCTAGTTAATAGCAGAACAAGAACTCAATAAGATATGTTTAATGCCAAAGTCCTATAATGAGTTCCATCTCCTAAAATTCTAACAAGTTGAATCTTCAGAACATCTTTATTCATATATATTACATTCTTAGTATTTGATTTCCACTAAACTATATGCCTGGCACTTGGTCATTATTTTAACCTTTAGAATGCCAAAATTTCAGTTTTTAATCTTGCCTAATCATCCTTTTCTAATTCAAGTCATAATTAAGAATTCATCCATTTTTATCATATCAGTTAAATTTTGCTCTTGACAATTTAAGATGTGTAATGTGTAAATGTGCTTACAAGTATCCCATAGTTGGCTGGGCTGTGAGAAAGCAGGTATATTTATATGTTACAAGAAACAATGTGAATTAAAAAAATAAAACATTAAGATCTTAAAACAAAAAGAAAGAAACAATGTGAATTAGTTCAACTTTCTGGAAAGCTATCTGGTAATATTAAAAAAAAACAACTATAAAATTATGGATGTCTTTTGTCCATTTTGGAAGAATACACACCAAGTGAGTAAACCACACCTATATATATGTGTGTGTGTGTGCGTGTGTGTGTGTGTGTCTATATACACACGCACACACACACACAAATCTTCATAGTGTTGTTTCTAATTACAAACATTATAAGTAATCCATATGCCCAACAATAACAAGCAAAAAAGCAAAATGAAGCACATCAGGCCAATTCGAAATGACAAACGTGTGGGTCACCTAGCAACAACTAACATGAGCAAATTCCAGTCAACCTCAACCGGAAAAAGGTCACTGACAATGGCAGTGCCCCACTGCTGCCACATACCCTCTTCCCAGCCCCCCTCATTGAGGTATTTCACTTCATTATTTTCAGGTCTAAGATTGCATCTTACCTCTCCAAAGCCCTGAATAAAACCCTCCTGAACTCTGACAGCCAGAACCCAATATCAACACAATTGTGATATACAAGATGTGGTCTTTAATTTCATTGACAGTCACTTCATCCAGCATGTCTCTCCAGCTCACCATCTCCAACTACTCTCCCTTCAGGACAACCTTACCTCTGGATGACTCTGTAATCTTTTTTTGAGTTAGTGATCCTAATCTGCAACGATAAATATTCACTGCCATCTACTGTGTGCCAGACATTAGACACTGATGAATGAGACTATTTTGATTTGTGTATTAACCTGCCTATAAGCCATTTCCTCTTTAAAAGGAAATAAACCAAAAGTTGTCCAGATCCTAAGGGCTGAATTTTCAACATTAACTGTTAAGGACTGCAAAAGTCTGGAAACTGGAACTTTCTATAACCAATATATATACATATATACATATATGTGTATATACATACATATGTATACATTTATATACATATATGTGTATATACACATATATACATATGTATGTATATACATTTTTTTTTAATTAAGAAATTGCCTCTGGGGGCACCTGGGTGGCTCAGCCAGTTGAGCCTCTGACTTTGGCTCAGGTCATGATCTGGCAGTTTGTGAGTTCGAGCCTTGTGTCGGGCTCTGTGCTGACAGCTTGGAGCCTGGAGCCTGTTTCAGATTCTGTCTCCCCCTCTCTCTGCCCCTCCTATGTTCATGGTCTGTCTCTGTCTCTCAATAATGAAAAAACGTTTAAAAAAATTTTTAATAAAATAAAATAAAATAAATAATAAATAATAAATAAAATAAAAAATAAAAATAAAGTTAAATAAATAAAATTAAATTAAAATTTAAAAATATATTTAAAAACAAAGAAAGAAAGAAAGAAATTGCCTCTGCAAGATTATAGCACTCATTTATCCTACCTAAGTGCCATACTCTTGTTGGAACATACTGGTAAAAAGAGCAGAATTTTGAGTGAGTCCACATCTCAAATTCTATTAGTGTGACTAGAAAGGTATAATGCCAGTATCCCTTTGTTTTTTTTAAATTAATTTTTAAATTCTATTTTTAGATACTTTTAAATATCTTTTGTTTTATATTTATTTGAGAGAGAGATAAAGAAAGAGAGTGCAAGCAGGAGAAAGGGGCAGAGGCAGAGAGAGAGAAAATCCTAAGCAGTCTCCATGCTCAGCATGGAGACCTATGCAAGGCTCCATACCACATTCTGTCTCTGTCTCTCTCAAAAATAAATAAACATTAAAAATAAATAAATAAATAGTTTCAAATTTACAGAAAAGTTCCAAGGATAATAAAACTCTCATATACCTATATTAACCAATTTTTAACATTTGCTACCTTTGCTTTATAACTCTCTCTGTAATATGTGTATATATATATATAAAATATGTGCCTACACATATTTTTTCTTCTAAACCATTCAAGAGAGGATTGCACATACCATGCCCTTTACCCCTTTTAAGCAAGGATATATATGCTTACATAACAAAGGTAAATTCAGGAAGTGTAGTAAGGAATTTGAATTTAATCTAAAGTGCACTTTTCAGTCTCATTAAAGGTCCTAAGAATTTTTTTTATAGGCAATTTTTATTTGGGCCAAGATTACTTATTTCATTTAGCTGCCATGTCTCAGCCTTTCCTTGCCTCGTGACACAGACATTTTTGAAAAACACAGGCCAGTTTGTGTTTTTTTAATGCATCCTCCTGATAAGTTTGGTGCTTCTTGGCCACAGTGCTACCAAAGGGTAGTGCATCCTTTCAATGAGTCCCCTCTGGAGGCACATGATGATGCCCATTTACACTTCATTGGTGATATTCATTGTGATCACCTGGTTAGGGTGTTGTTCAGTTTCCCTACTGGATAGTTACTGTTTTTCCTGTTGTAATTACTAATTTCTCTTCAAACTTTCCCTCCCTAGATTTAGCATGTATATTTGATTCTTCCCTAAATGAAATTGGACCATAATGGTTAAAAATGTTGGTTTTGGGCACCTGAGTGGCTCAGTTGGTTAAGAGTCCAACTCTTGATTACACTCAGGTCATGATCTCACAGTCATAAGATCAAGCCCCGTGACAGGTTCCTCACTGGGCATCAAGCCTGTTTAGGATTCTCTTTCTCCCTTTCCCTCTGCCCCTACCCCACTCATGCTCATGAAAATGCATGCATAAGCTTACTCTCAAAACAAAAGAAAAACAAAAACGGTGGTTTTGTAACTCCATTCTTCTTCTTTGTTTAAAAAAGTTTATTTTATTTATTTTGAGAGAGCGAGAGAGAGCAGAGGAGGGGCAGAGAGAGGGAGATAAAGAATCCCAAGCAGGCTGCACACTGTCAGCAAGGAGCCCCACATAGGGCTTGAACTCACAAATCTTGAGATCATGACCTGAGCCAAGATCAAGAGTTGGATGCTTAATCGACTGAGCCACCCAAGCACCCCACTCCATTATTCTTCTAACTCCATTATTAGTTGGCATATGAGAAAGAACACTCCCTTCTCTCCTATTTACTTATTCACTTATTTACTTACTTAATCTGTGTATTACTAGTAAGGACTCCTCGATTTTCTTTTTTCCTCAATGAGTAGTAATCTATTACTCTTCTTACACATATTGATGCACTAATTGGCCAGATTGTGGCCAGTGAGCAACATTTCAAGCTGGTTTCTGAGTATTTTTAACATGTTGCCATCAATGGGGGTTGGGAGGAGGTACTTCCTTACTTTTGTGAATAATACAATGTCTTAGGCTTATCAGACTTTCCTTGCCTCAATCCTAAAATCAGCTATTATGTAAAGAGTACAGATTCCATTTCTAAATTGAATTGTTTGGTTTTTTTTTTTTTTGCTATTGAGTTGTATGAACTTTTTATATTTTGGGATATTAGCCTTTGATCAGACACATGATTTGCAAATATTTTCTCCCATTCAGTAGGTTGCCTTTTCATTTTGTTGATGGTTTCCTTTGCTGTGCAGAAGTTTTTTAGATTGATGTAGTCCCACTGTTTATTTTTACTTTTGTTGCCTTTGCCTTTAGTGTAAGACTCAAAAGCTTATCACCAAGATCTATGTCAAGGAGTTTACTGCCTATGTTTTCTTTTAGGAGTTCTATGGTTTCAGGTTTTACTTGCCAGTCTTTAACCCATTTTAACTTAATTTTTGTTTATGGTGTAAGATAGTAGTCCAGTTTTGTTCTTTTATATTTAGCTGTCCAGTTTTCCCAACACCATTTATTGGATAGACTGTCTTTTCCCACTGGGCTCCTTTGTTGTAAATTAGTTAATCATATATGCAATCAAATAAACATGTTTGGGCTGTCTATTCTGTTCCATTGATCTATGTGTCTGTTTTTATACCAATACCATATGATTTTAATCTATAGCTTTGTAATATAGTTTGAAATCAGGGCACATGATGATCCAGCTTTGTTATTTTTTCTCAAGATTGCTTTGGCTATTCAAGGTCTCTTGTGGTTCTATACAAATTTAGGGCGGTTGTTTCTATTTCTGTGAAATAGAAATTTTTTAATGGGCAGAGGATCTGAATAGACATTTTTCCAAAGAAAATATCTAGATGACCAACAGGCACATGAAAAGATGCTCAAGGAGATGCAAATCAAAACCACAATGAGATATCAGCTCATACCTCTTAGAATGGCTATTATCTAAAGGACAAGAAATAACAAGTGTTCGTGAGGATGTGGAAAAAAGGGAATGCTCATACACTGTTGGTGGGATGTAAATTGGTGCAACCACTATAGAAAACAGTATGGAGGTTCCTCAAAATTTAAAAATAGAACTACCACTCCTTGCAGACACTGCACCAGAGGAGTCACACGTAGTTGTCAGTGCCCTCTTTGCACGACTCTTACAGAAGTTTCTCTCTGAGCACATGGCAACTCTTAAGGAAAAACTGATGGCACCAGTTGCAGAAGAAGAGACAACTGTCCCAAACAATAAGATCACTGCAATGGGTGTTGAACAAGTTGGTATGGCATGTGCCATCAGCATTCTGGGAAAGTCTCTGGCTCATGACCTTGCCCTTCTGTATGTTTTAGAAGATAAACTCAGAGGAGAAATGATGGATCTGCAACATGGGAGCTGATTTCTTCAGACACCAAAAAATTGTGGCAGATAAAGATTACTCTGTGACTACCAATTCTAAGATTGTGGTGGTAACAGCAGGAGTCCACCAGCAGGAGGGAGAGAGCCATCTCAATCTGGTGAAGAGGAATGTTAATGTCTTCAAATTCATTATTCCTCAGATAGTCAATCACAGGCCTGATTGTATCATAACCGTGGTTTCCAACTCAGTGGATATTCTCACATAGGTTACCTGGAAACTTAAGTGGACTACCCAAACACCATGTGATTGGAAGTAGGTATAACATGGATTCCACTAGATTTTGCTGCCTTATGGCTGAAAAACATGGCATTCGTCCCAGCAGCTGCCATGGATGGATCTGGGAGAACATGGCGACTCAGGTGTGGCTGTGTGGAATGGAGTGAATGTGGCGTTTCTCTCCAAGAACTGAATCCAGAAATGGGAACAGACAATGACAGTGAAAATTGGAAGTAAGTGCATAAGATGATGGTTGAAAGTGCCTATGAAGCCATTAAGCTAAAAGGATATACCAACTGGGCTATTGGATTAAGTGTGGCTGATCTCATTGAATCCATATTGGAAAATCTATCCAGGATTCATCCAGTGTCAAGAATGGTGAAGTGGATGTATGGCATTGAGAATGAAGTCTTCCTGAGCCTTCTGTGTATCCTGAATGATCGGGGATTAACCAGTATTATGATCCGGAAGCTGAAGAATGATGAAGTCACTCAGCTCAAATAAACCAGATACCTTGTGGGACATCTAGAAGGACCTAAAAGACCTGTGAGTTCCGACTTCTAGGTTGTCGAAATTTAAAACTACAATGTGATTAACTGTGAGCCTTTAGTTTTTCATCCATTTACATGGATCACAGTTTGCTTTTATCTTCCTAAATATATGAATCTGGGCTCACAGAATCAGAGCCCATCTTTGGTTGAGTGCTTGCAACAGAGCCCTTGAACAAATAAAATTAACTATTGTAGTATGCTTCTAAAAAATAAAAATAATAGAAACAATAAAAATAGAACTACCATATAATTCCACAATTCCACCTCTGGGTATTTATGCAAAGAAAACAAAAACACTAACTCAAGAAGATATTTGCACCTCCATGTTCATTGCAGCATTATTCACAATAGCCAAGACTGAAACAATCTAAGTGTCCACTGACGGATGAATTATAAAGAAATTGTGCTATGTACATACAATGGAATATTATTCAGTCATAAAAAAGAATGAAATCTTGCCATCTGTGACAAAATGGATGGACCAAGAGGGTATTATGCTAAGTGAGATAAGCCAGACAAAGACAAATACCAAATGATCTCTCTTATTTGTGGAATCTAAAAAATGAAAAACAAAACAGTACTAGTCCATAGATACAGAGAACAGATTGGTGGTTTCCAGAGGTGGGTGTGAGGGGTAGAGGGGGGAGGAAATGTGTGGAGGGAGTAAAAAAAAAAAAAAAAAGAGTACCAATTCCTATTAGTAGGGAATTTCACTGTGTGCACTAAATTTAGCCCTTCAATTAAAAGAGTTAGGAAAGATATTAGATATCATAAACTCAACTAATACGAATTCCAGTAAATCTTATAGGGTTCTTCTTCCCACTGTCCATATTTGTATCTCCCTTCTTATGTAATGAGAACTCCCAACGAACTAATATATTTATTCCTTTGGTCAATCCTACAATACACACAAAGTAGCTTTAGAATTGCTATTTGCACCCTACTTTGTAGGGGGAAGAAAGAACTACTAAGAAGAACAGTGTATAGAGAAACTTAACAGAAGACCGTGGTGGGGGGAGGGAAAGGGGGAAAAAAAAGTTACAGAGAGGGAAGGAGGCAAACCATAAGAGACTCTTAAAAACTGAGAATAAACTGAAGGTTGATAGGAGGTGGGAGGGAGGGGAAAGTGGGTGATGGGCATTGAGGAGGGCACCTGTTGGGAGCAGCACTGGGTGTAGTATGGAAACCAATTTGACAATAAATTTCATATTTTAAAAAAAGAGACTCAATAGTGAAGAAAAGTAATATTTTAATACAGTCTTTTGAAAAAATCAAAGGAATGCAAAAATAAAATCCATGATGAATAAAATATTAAAAATTTTAATGAAGACAAAAAAAGAACGGTGTATAGTCAAATTATTGTATAGTCAAAAGTTACTTGGATTAGTTCTTTTTTTCTCCCTTCAATGTAGACATGACATTCATTTAAAAATATAATTGGCTTTATGTGTTTCTATATACATTCCATGTTAGGAAATTTTTGATCCTTGTTGATTTCTTTTATTTCAAAATATCTAGAACATTAACATAACTCAAAGTCAAACTTATATACAAAGGTGTGGTCAGAGAAGTGTTACTCCTGCCTGTATACTTTTCATGTCTCCTCCACACACCCTCTGTATAGGTCACTAAGTTCATTAAATTTTGGCTAGTGAAAATAAGCAGACATATGCATTTTCTTTAATTTCTCCTTCTCTCTTCAACAAAGCTGGGTACTACACATATACTTTTGCAATCGCCTTTTTTCACTTACTATGTCCTAGAAATCCCTATCAGTTTTAGAGATCATCCTACCTACAACCAGATTGTATGTATGTGACAAAATTTATACAACCAGTCTTCCATGTTTAACCATTAAGGTACTTCCCAAAATTTTGCAATTACAAGTAATGCTGCAATGAATCACCCTGGGCGTTTATTTTTGTATTGTTAGAGGCTATGTTCCTGGTGAATTTCTAGAAGTAGAGTGCCGGGTTTGTTAGATATTGCCAAATTCCCCTTTGTAGGCGTGGTACAATTTGCCTTCCCAGCAGCAATGTTTCCTCATAGCCTTGCCAACAGAATATATCATCAAGCTTTCAAATCTTTGCCAATCCAAAAGAAGAGAAATGGGGAATTTCAATATAGTTTTTTTTCCAGTGTAGTTTTAATTGGATTTTTTAAAGTAAGTTTGAACATCTTTTTATATGTTTAGAGGCTATTTTATATAAATAATTCATGAATTGATTCTCTTCATAAAAACTTGAAGCACTATGGATAAGTCCCTTTTAACCATCACCCACCGTCTGGTCCCCTTTTCCTTTACCCAAGGATAACTACTGTGATTAATTTGGTGTATATCCTTCCAGTTCTTATCTAATGTCTTTATATACAAATATATGTCCCCATAGAAAGTACACTGTATACTTTGGCATGTTTTGAATTTTTTTCAATGTATCATACTATACATGTCTATCTATGGCTTAACATCTGTTTGTTTTTTTTACAGAGAAGTAAAACACTTTAATGCCTCAATAATTCCAATGTTTTAAATTACAGTGTACTAAATATTTGTTTTAATATTTTTCCATTACCCTATATGCTTATAACCAGCAGAGTTTCTAATGTTTTGATTAAAATTTTTTATTGTGGTAAAACTCACATAAAATCATCATTTTAACCAGGGGCACCTGGATGGCTCATTTGGTTAAGTGTCCGACTTTGGCTCAGGTCGTGATCTCGTGGTCCGTGGGTTTAAGCCCTGTGTCGGGCTCTGTGCTGACAGCTCAGAGCCTGGAGCCTGCTTCACATTCTGTGTCTCCCTCTCTCTCTGCCCCTTCCCCACTCATGCTCACTCTCTCTCTCTCCCTCCCTCTCTCCCTCCCCAAAATAAATAAGCATTAAAAAGAAAGCAGATTCCCGTTGTTTTGAAAGAGACTCTAAAACTTTTCATTTTACAAATCTGAAACTCTGTATGCATTAAGCAATTCCCCTTTTCCCCTGACCAAGCTCCTGGTAACTACCATTCTACTTTCTGTTTCTTGACTACTTTAGATACCAAATATAAGTAGAATCATACAGTATCTGTCTTTTTGACTGGCTTATTTCACATATCTTGTCCTCAAGGTTTATCAGTGTTGTAGCACATGGTAGAATTTCCTTCCCTTTTAAGGCTAAATAATATTCCACTGTATACACCACATTTTGTTTATCCATTTGTCTGTTGGTGACATTTGGGTTGCTTCCACTTCTTGACTATTTTGAATAATGCTGCTATAAACATGGGATGCAAATGTCTCTTTGAGACCTTACTTCCAATTCCTTTGGATATATATCCAGAGGTAGCATGGCTGGATTATATGGTAGTTTTCTTTTTAATATTTTTAAGGAAACTCCTGTTTTCTATAGCAGCTACACCATTTTACAACCTCACTAACAGTGCACAAGGGTTCCAGTTTCTTCTCATACACAAATAACACTATTTTTTTTATAGTAGCCATCCTAATGGGTATGAGATGATACCTCATGATGGTTTTGATTTGCATTTCCCTAATGATTAGTGATGTTGAGAACCTTTTCACGTGCTTCTTGGCCATTTGTATATCATTGGGAAAATGTCTATTCAAATCCTTTGTCCATTTTTCAATTGGATTATTAGATGTTCCTATTGTTGTGATGTAGGATTTCTTCATATATTCTGGATATTAACCTCTTGTCTGATAAATGATTTGCAAATAGTTTTCACCGCTCCTTAAATTGCTTTTTCACTATGTGCATCGTGTCCTTTGATGCAAAAAGTTTTTAAGTTTGATATGGTTTCATTTGTCTATTTTTGCTTTGATTGCCTGTGGTTACGGCATCATTCCACATAAAGCATTGCCCAATTCAATCCATGAAGCTTTTCTTACAGGTTTTCTTCTAGGAGCTTTAGGTCTAAAACTTTAGACAGTTTTTAGGTCTTACATTTAAGTATTTAATATATTTTGAATTAATTTTTATACATGGTGTAAGGTGAGTGTCTGACTTAATTCTTTTGCATGTGGATATCATTTTCCCAGTACCAAGTGTTGAAAATACTGTCCTTTCCCCATTGAGTAGTAGCCTTGGTACCTTTGCTGCAGATCATTTGACTATATGCACAAAGATTGATTCTTAGGCTATTTTATTCCATTGGTTTATTTGTCTGTCTTTATGGAAGTACCACACTGTTTTGATTACTATTGCCTTGTAATGTTTTGAAATCAGTAACTGTGTGTCCTCTAACTTTATTCCTTTTCAAAATTGTTTTGGCAATTCAAAGTCCCTTGAGATGCCATATTAATTTTAGGATGAATTTTGCAGCTTAACTTTTTAATTCAGCAATATTGCTTTATTTATCCACATTAGTACACATACATCTACATCTACCTCATTCTTTTAAACTGCTGTATAATGTGTATTAATTGTTCTACAATTTCCTTTGAACATTATCCAAAATGATTGTCACTTACATTGTTCCCAATTTTCACTGATTTTGATTGGAATTTTCTACATGTTCCTTTAATTTGAAATAAGTCAATGGGTTTAAGTGATTAATAATGAAAGCATTCTTTTTTAAACTTTTTATGTTTATTTATTTTTGAGAGAAAGAGTCAAGGTGCAAGCAGGGTAGGGGTAGAGAGTGAGGGAGACAGAATCCAAAGCAGGCTCCAGGCTCTGAGCTGTGAGCACAGAGCCTGAGGCAGGGCTCAAACCCACCAACCGTGAGGTCATGACCTGAGCCAAAGTCAGACAGTTAACCAACTGAGCCACCTAGGCATCCCTTAAAGCATTCTTTTTAATGTCATTTTAGCTGAATATAAAAATCAATATGTACTCAGTATTTAAAAAATGATGCAGAAAAATACAAGGACTAAATCTAAAACACCTATAATCCTACCAAGATGCCAGGTAACACATCACAGAATGGAGGGATTTATAGTACAGAGATTAAATCCTAGATCCTCCTTTAACGATGTGACCCTGGGCAAGTTACTTAACTTCACTAACCTTATTTTTCTCACCTTTAAAATGAAGACAATAATATCTACCTGTTGGAAGTTTTGTGAGAATTAAATGAGATAATACTTAGGATATTGGGTAGCACTATATTGTATATCTATGCTATAGATTCTATAGGGAAATGGGTGACTAAATTATAGTATAGTCAAACAATAAAAATTTTTATAGCCATTAAAAATAATGAGGTAGCCAAACTATGGAGAGAGCCCAAATGTCCATCAACTGATGGATAAAGAATTTTTTTTAATATAAAGAGAAATTCTAATTTTAAAAAGAAAAAATAACTTTAAAACACAGAACTACTTTACAGAATCATCCACCTTTGTTTTTTTCAAAGTTAACAACACCTTGTGAAAAACGATTTCAAGTTAAAAACAGCAAAAGCAAATAGGCCACCTAAAACCTTCCAACTATGTTCATCCTGAAGTATCCAGAAAGGTTTACAGGAGTGCAGGGGTGACTCAGTCTGTTAAGCGTCTGACTTCAGCACAGTCTGTGAGTGCTGCTTTCAGCACAGAGCCTGGTTTCGATCCTTTGTCTCCCTCTCTCTCTGCCCCTCCACTGCTCATGCTCTCAATCTCTCTCAGTAATAAATAAACATTTTTTTAAGAAAAGGAAAGGTTTACTTAGTGCAGTTCTGCAGGAGAACTTGTGAGATCAATCTGAACCTTCTGTCCTAAAATGATCAATCTCAGATAAAATAAGCATCTTCTACATTTCCCCTGGCTTTTATTAATGTAGGCCCCTGGCTCATTTGAAAATTGGCCACACCAGCTTTCTTACACAGAATAGCAATCCATGTAAATCTTTTAGCCTCAGCTGCCCAGGGCTATACAAGTAAACCATTACAGCCATGGCCTTTTCTTAATTCCTAAAGGAAATCAATGGTGAAGTGAAAAGACTACTTCCACAAACTGTGGGGTTTTCCATTATACGCTTATGATGGTGTAATAAACTAATCAAAATATCAGATTTGCTATTTTCAGGATATGCTTGAATTATGTTTGTAGATCAAGGAGAACTTTCTAAAAACATATTTACTATAATAATTTCTATAAACATATTTATAAAGGGGATGAAAACTAAAAAGAACAAAGGGTATAATTTTATTTTTTAGTTTATTTATTTATTTTGAGAGAGAGAGAAAGAGAGAGAGAGATGTGTGTGAGCAGGGGAGAGGAAGAAAGAGGGGGAGAGAGAGAATACCAAGCAGGCTCCATGCTCAGCACTGGGCTTGACACAGGGCTCAGTCCCATGACAATGAGATCATGACCAGGAGATCACGACCATGAGATCATGAACTGAGCCGATATCAAGAGTTGGACGCTTAACTGACTGAGTCACTCAGGTGTCCCCAAAGGGTGTAATTTTAAAAGAGCTTCAGAAAGCCAGCGCAATGTAATAGCTACAAATTACTTTTTACTTTCACAAATGAAATTTACTCTTCCATAAGCAATGTAGAAATCCCTAAGAACAATTCTGATAAAGCTCAGTTGAGGAATTCATTGAAAGGTAAAACCAATTATTTGAGGTGGGGGGCAGGGAAATTTATTGATAGGAGAGATATGAGATTATAAAATAGTTCAGGCACAAGGAAAAGTTTCCACTCCGTAAATTTTTTTCTTAATAGTGATATGTTATAGGATGAATTGAAATCTAGGATTAATTAAGCCAGTTAGGATATTTAAAATACAGTGAAGAAATTGAATGTGCAATTACATTGAAAAATCCCAAAATGATTCCAAGAGAAAGAATACAAGATCCACATCTAAGCAATATTTTTATCATTAACTCTTTATGAACAATGAAAGATCAGTAATAAACTAGAACGAAGAGAGTAGTGTCTGATAATTTTACAAAATTGTCTATTAAGTGGTGTTGCTATAGAAAGGTACTATCTGGGTCACAGTACCATGAAGATCCATTTTAGCCTTTCAGACCAAGGCCAAATAAAAGGTTCCAGGTCCTCAAGTTATCATATCAGTGCCAGATGAGAGAAGTTTTGAAGATTGAAGCTTTTTTTCATCTGCTAAACAAAAGATCATACCCCCAGAATGTGGTGATCTCAACAAGACATTACCATCTAGTCAGGTGGCCTACCTCTAGTCAGGACGTTTCTCTCCAAAGTCATCTCCTACACTGCAAGAAATGCTTGTAAGTGCAGCCAATGAAATCAGGATGGATCCCAGTATTCAAAAATCAAGCTAAAATACAGCTGAGAAAGAGCATTTATATGTACAATAGTCCCCCCCCCATCTGTGGTGGACACCTTCCAAGATTCCCAATGGACACCAGAAATGGTAGATAGTATCAAACCCTACATATACTATGTATTTTCCTACACATACATACCTATGATAAAGTTAAATTTACAACTTAGGCACAGTAAGAGATTAACAACAAAAACTAATAATAAAATATAACAATACACTGTGATAAAAGTTATGCATATGTGGTCTCTCTCTTTCTCAAATATTGTATCGTACTGTACTCACCCTTCTTCTTATGATGATGTGTGATGACAAAATGCCTATGTGGTGAGAAGAAGTGAGGGGAATGACTTAGACATCATAATGTAGCAGTAGGCTACTGGGCCAGGAGAAGGATCATCTGCTTCTGGACCATGTTTGACTGTGAGGAACTGAAACCATGGAAAGCTAAACTACAGATAAGAGAGGCTACTGTATATCATAAAATCCTTCACTATTCCCTTAAAGTTAGCTCCTCCTTCAGATTGTCCTATTTATGTTTGTGGCACCATGATCCTTCCTCTTCAGAAATCTCAGAGTCATCTTTGAATTCTTCTCCTTTTCCCTTATAATAAGCAGTGGTTGTATTTGTTAGGACTGTACTTGGCTGCATGTGAGAGGAATCCACCTAAGGCAGCTTAACGAAACAGAAGTATATATTCCCCTCAAAACCAGAAGACAGGGGTAGGCAGTCTGGAGCTGGAATGGCATCCAAGTCAATGACAGTATCAGAGAGTCAGGCTCCTGGCTTTTAACTACCAATCTTTGCATGTGACTTTCATAGAGCTTGAAAGATGGTGCCTCCTCTCTGACACCTTTTGTGTTTGTCTTAGCCTAGGAAACAGAGAGCCCGAGGCAAGGTAGAAATACTAATGCTTTATTGGGTGATATACTCCCCAGGCATAGAACAATAAACAAAATAAAGTCCCTTCCCCCAGGGAGTACATTTTAGTGAGGGGATTCGAAAATAAACAAATAAATAGATATATAAACTAGAGAAGGTGACAGAAAGTAATAGTTCTATTTTATATAGACTCTCAGAGAAGGACATTCTGAGGAGGTTGTATTTGAGCAGAAACTCGAATGAAAAAAGGAATAAGTTACGCAAATATCTGGAAGATGTACGTTCCATGTTCAAGGAAGGATGACTGCAAGAGTCTGAGATAAGAATGTACTAAACATAGTGAGGGAAGAGAAAAGAGACCATGTGGTTGGAACCAAATGAAAGATGCCAAGAGAAATGTCATGAAATTGAAAGGTGGTCTTTTGGGACTAGATGGTGTCAGATCTAATGGGCCAGATTGAGAGATTTCATTCTAAGGATGATTACATAGGCCAATGGAGGGTCTAGGGAATGAGAAGCAAATAGAAGAGTAGACATCATTAAGAAGGCAACTGCAGGGTCCAAGAAGAGAGGGTGTGGTGGATGTGGTGACATGAACATGGAGGTCAAGAAGAAGCAGGGCTCATACTCAGAGTCTGGATTTCAGGAGTAGGACTATCCAGCAATGCAGTGCTCTTCCCTGCCTCACCTCCAACAACTCTCTCATCTTCTGCCTTCCATCTGTATCTGGAAAGAAGATGAGAAATCTAAGCCTGGAGACTGACTGTCAGGATCCAACCCCAGCTCTGCCACTTGCTACATATATGAACTTGAATAAGTTACTTTTATTTTCTATACTTCATCTTCTCCAACTTCCTTATCTATAAAATGGGGATAATAATAGTATTTCTTGCTTAAATTCTTGACATGCAAAATGCCTAGAAAAGCACCCACCACCTGACATGTTTAGCATCAATAACCGATACCTAATATCACTACTAGATGTTTTCAACATCTTAAATGTGCTGTATCTCTCTCACTTCTGAATTTGTCACCTGCTCTTCTCTACAGCTGGAATGTACTTTGTTTAATTAATTCCATACTCATCCTCCAACACTCACCCTAATGTCACTGCCTCTAGGGGGCCTTTTCTGATTCCGTAGATGATGTCTCTTACCTCATCACTCCATACTTAACCCTCATCATATTTTCCAATAATCATTTGTTTTGTTTGATTTTCCTACCATGTCAAAAACTCTGTAAAGGAAAGAACTGTTCTTGTTTTGTGCACCTCTGTATCCTCAAGGCCTTGCATAGTGCCTGAAAAACAGTAGGCATTCAATAGATATTGAAGAAATCAATTCACCTAGCAACCTGGTAATATTAGCAAAAAACAGAGTATGTAGTAGTCAAGCACCCAGGGCCACCTTATGACTTTCATGGGTCCCATCCTGCACAAATATATATATTTATAAATGTAAGTACTGTGCCCACTGTGCCTAATAGATAAGTTGGCCCCATAAGCATCAGCAAAGGATGGGTTAAAAGCAATGGAAAAAGTCAGCAGGAAATAGAGGGCCAGAACTGGAAATTAGCCTGACTTCTGAGATGTGGTAGACAAGGTAACTGTAAATCACCTAGAATGTTTTTAACTGCAAGTAAGAGAATCCTGACTCCAATTCACCAAACCAGTAACAGAGAAGTCCAGATATAGGGCAAGGTCTGGGCTTAGTTGATTCAATGACTCAACAGTGTCTGCAAAATTTCAGGTTCTTAAATGTTTATTTTTAGAAGAGAGAGAGAGAGAGAGAGAGAGAGAGAGAGAGTGAGGAAAGGGCAAAGAGGATCCAAAGCAAGCTCTGCACTGACACCAGCAAACCCTATGTGGAGCTTGAACTCAAGAACTGTAAGATCATGACCTGACCTGAAGTCAGATACTCACCTGACTGAGCCACCAGGCGGCCTTCAGTTTGTTTCTAAATCCCCATCCTTCTGTCCATAGCATCAGCTTCATCCCAAGGCCAGTTTCCCCTTATAGTCATCACATGACTGGCAGCAGAAAAGAGGCCACATCCCTCTTTGTTTTCATCCAGTGAGACAACCAAGACATTTTAGTCCTTCACTGTAGTCTGATTAAGCCAACATCAGACATGCATCCAATATGAACCAATAACAATCCTCTGGGGAATACCTCACACTGGCTGATCTAGCAAGTCAGGATCCTTTCCTAGAGCTAGGGATGTGGCATGCACCAGAACAAAATCAGGGAACGGGAAATGTCTGTAACCCATTCACAACTCTTAAGCCCCTCAAGAATTCAAGAGATGTGGAATGAGTTATCAGATACCAACTACATAAAAGTATATAAAGTGTTTACAACAAGTAGTAAAATGTATTTGCATCAAGTAAATAAAAAGGTCAAGAGACCATTTAATCCAAGGGAAGACCTTTAAGGAGAAGATCTGTGGAGGGTGCTTTTGGAGAAAGCTTTCCTGTGAGCTGCCTCCCCAAACCCTTCCCCTTAAAGAGGGAAGGAAATTGAACTAAGTAAGGACCTGCCTACCTTAGGGGATTCCACCAGGCTTCTCAGAGAGCTTAATATATGAGCTCTATATTGGAGTGGTGCACATTGGAACTGATGCCTACTAAATTTAGAGGGCTCTCTATTGGTAACATTATCAAATCACAAATGACCTCCACATTGCTAAATCAACACTCAGTCTTCATCTTATTTAACCTATCAACAGAGGAAAACAGTTGAAACTGGCTTTTCATAGACCAACATTCCAGATTTTCCCTCTACCCTCATGATCCCTCTACCCCCATGATACTCCTCTTTTGCTGCCTCCTCCTCACCCCCAATGCCTTGATGACAGAGTACTCCAGGGCTCTGTCCTTGAATCTGTTATTTTATCTACCTACACTTATTCTTTCCATATGTTAGCAACTTCCAAATGTTCACCTCCAGTCCAGAACTCTCTTCTGAACTTCAGACTCCTATATTTCCTGCCTTTTCAAAGTCTCCACCTGTATTTCTAATAGATATCTCAACATGTGCAAATGCAACTTCCTGATTTTTCCCAATAAACCTGTTCCTCCTTGACTTTCCCATCTCAAGTAATGGCAACTCCATCCTTCTATCTGCTCAAGCAAAAAGGCTGGAGACATCCTCTCTCTGTCTCATATTCTACATCCAACCCATCAACAAAAGTATTTTTGCCATTGTCTCTGCTTTCAAAAAATATCCAGCATAGATCAGTTCACATCATCTCCTCTATCATCTTTTGCTCAGGATTGCCTCTTTTCAGCATCAAAAGTATAAGAGTTGCACTCCATACTACCTATTGATGATTCCCTGAGAAAGTAGTACCTGACCAAGAAGGATCCACACTCATTACAGAGGTGAAAGGGCAGAATGGAGTGGAGGAGTGGAGTCAAGACAGGAAACAATGGCTGAAGGTTCTAGAGGGAGAAATGTGGCACATTCTGGAACACAGAGAGCAAGGGGAGAGTGGTGGGAATAGGGGCTAGAAAGGGAAAGGGTGGGCAAGGCCTGGCAGGCTTTCCAAAAGACTCCAACTTTATCCTAAAAGGAATCAGAAGCCACAGGAAGGATCTTGTTTGGTTTTGCTTCATTTTGTTCTATTTGCATTGTGGTGACATGAATGGACCTGTATTTTGACAGTATTATTAAAACAATCCTTATGGAGAATACTTCATCAAAGGCACCTGACCAAGTACAGGAAGATCAGTCAGGAGGCAGCAGAGTAGTCCAGGGAAGCAATGCTGGTAACTTGCCCCAGAGTAGAGAGGCAGGAAATGGAGAGAAGTCAACCAGTTCAAAAAATTTTACTGCCTATGTGTTATGGGCTGAATTTTGTCTCTCCAAAATTCATATGCTTAAAGCCCTAACCCCCAGTTCCTCGGAATGTGACTGGATTTGTAGGTAGCATCTTTAAAGAGGTAACTAAGGTCAGTAGGGCGGGCCCTAAACCAATGTGACTGGTGTCCTTATAAGAAGAGATGAGGACACACACACGGGGAAGACCATGTGAAGACATAGGAAAGGCAGTCATCTACAAGCTAAAGGGAGAGGCTCTAGAAGGAACCAAACCCATCCACACTTTTATCTCTGATTTCTAGCCTCCAGAACTGTGAGAAAACAAATTTCTAATTGTTCAGGCCCCCCCATCTTTGCTATTTGTTACGGCAGCCCTAGCACACTAATACACTGTTGGAAAAAAAATTTAAGTCAGCAATAAGACTTTTGAAAAATAAAAATATACTCCATTTATTCTAATTGAAATTAGGGTCATGTATGACAGTAAAATTCAGACAAAAGAGCATTTCTTCAGTATTTCCAGTGATGGCTTCTGCAACACATCTGTATCGTCCCTAAAATGAGGAATAAGAAATACAAGTAAATAAAATGTTAGATGCCTCTATTTTATAAGACTTTTATAAGAATTTTGTCTTATTAGGAGGAAGCCATTTAAATTAAATTGGTTATCATTTTCTCAGTTTCCTAATGAGATGAAATTTTGTATGCCTTTTGAATCCAGTGAGCAGAAACCTATTTATTTCCCAACTATAAAGGGATATTATAAGGGGATATTTTTTTAACAGTTTTTTGAAACTAGTCTGTGAGATTTTCAAACATACAATATCCTTAGAAAAATAGGTAAGGAATATGCATTTTAAATGACTATTTTAAAATAGTCACCCAAGGGTGCCTGGAGGGCTGTCTGTTAAGTTTCTGGGCCCCGAGTCAGGATCTGGGCTGACAGTGCAGAGCCTGCTTGGCGTTCTCTCTCTCTGTGTCTCTCTCACTCTGTCTCTCTCTCTCTCTGCCCCTCCCCCTCTCACACTTGCTTTCTCTCAAAAAATAAACTTTAAATAAATAAATAAATAAATAAATAAATAAATAAATAAGATAGGTACCCAAAGTGAAACATACCCAAAATTTCTTTGCCAGGCATCTAATGCAAATATCTAAAATTACATCATTACTATTCATGGGGTCAGTTACTGAGTTATACATGGCAGTCATTCAGTGCTTTTACCCAAAGATATTCAACATATTAATTATGAGCATTTGCATTACTTTTAGCCATGGATGTTAGAGGAAAAAAATGAAGTGAAAAAGAGCTTTTTTGTGTGTTACTTTTCCATATTTCCATATTCTACAGAAAGAAGAAATAGCAAAATACCCCAAACTAAATAAAAGCAAAAACCAAAATCTTAAACACCTTAAGGTTGAATAGCTATTTTTGAAGTTGTGAACGGCTTGTTTCAAATTCTTAACACATCTGTTACTTCAAAAGATTAAGAAAGTACAAAATGACTCTTGAACAATACCTTAGAAAATCGTATTCCCCTGAAGGAGAAGCCTACTGTTGTATTCACAGTCTCTACAAACAAAATACAAAATACAAAAAATTATATTGGTCGTCATCGGGTGATTTTGTTTTAACATAGTATGGAGTGTACCTTTTATGCTGCTACTGGCAGCAGCAGTCCCAAGCGAATTGTAGAGAAGTAACAAACTTCCTACCCCGGCTATGGGTCTCCTATGGCTTCCTCGCCACCCCAAGCATCTCTCAGTATCAGCCTATATTTCATCCCTTAGGGGATACAAAATTTTAAGGCCTACTTGTCTCAATAGTGAATGAATGAATAAGCCAGTGCTAATATGCTTCATCCCAAATTACATGTGTGCATATTTAATACTGCTACTCCTTCAACAGAGTAAAATAGATCTTTATAAAGGTGGAGGAGAGTTGGGAGGCAGCCAGGAAACCAAATCTCCTTCCAATCCCACCACTGAGAAGCCTAAGTAGTCACTGCTGAAATGCGCAGCCATGGACCTGGCCCTGCAGAAGTTGTGGACAGAGTCAGAAGTGCAGGAAAAAACATACTCTACTCTCCCACTCAGAAACACCAAAGGAGTGAATTTACAGGGTAAGGATAGAAAAGTAGAAATGTTTTGAATCTCTAACAAAAGCAATAGTGGCCAAAAATATCTTTTAAAGTAATATAGTCAAGTGCAAACTATAACCATTCTTGTTCTCCTAACTAGCCAAAGAAAATCCTTAATAGCAAATGAATAGATTATGTCTATTTTCACAAAAAAAAAAACATCTATTTGCTTCTGGATGTGAGAAATAATCCCACTGCCCCAATCAAAGGAGGGACACGGAGACTTGGAGCACAGTGAAGCGAGGCTTTAATCAACATTCTTGAAAGAGCAGGTATCTGATGGACAGGCACACTTGGGGCAGTTACAACAGACAATTTATCTCCTAGCATGCAAGTCCTTCCCCTGATTCCTCATTGGCTGAGGACTACAGAGGTTACAGCCTTGCCTGGAAGTTGCCTATACCCATGTAAGGCCAAAAAGTAGTCTGACTGGAACACATGTATATTCCTTGAGGTAATTCAGAGACTTCAGTTCTTTGGCACATGGTCATTGCAAAGCCTGTGAAAAATAAGCCCAGGAAATGAAGAGAGGAAGAAGAACCAGGAAGTGAAATGTCTAAGGGTTTGGGACTCCATTGTGTGATGGGGAGGGCTTTGTACATATTTCCAACAGGTTGTAAACCTACTGTTAACTAGACAGCACAGCTTTTATTTGGCATTTCTGAAAATGAATCATCTCACTTCTCACAAGGGTATATCCTTATTAGGGGTGTTAGCACACGGAGATGTTATTTCTTGAGCCTAGTAAAGTGATCATGTCCTCATGATATTCTGATTTTTCATTCAAGACCAATCCAATTCAAATGTAATAGTTCAACAAGTATTTATTGAAAGCTACTATATACCAGGGATTGAGGAGACAAGGGGCAAAAGTTAAAGTCTACTGGGGATATAGGCATGCAAAGAAGCCATTCCAATACGATGCAATGAAAAGATGCAGTAAGGATTAAGGGAATATAGCATTTTGGTAAGAGTGATAGTTCCAGATCTGAATCCCAGCTCTCCTACTTACTTGGAGTGTAGCCTTGGGCAAGTCACTTAACTTCTCTGTGCTTCAGTAAAATGGCAATGGATAGTAACACCTACCTTTTAGGAGGATCATGAAGGCTATATGAGTTAATACATGTTAGTGCTCAACAATGCTTGGAATGTAGCACTCATTAAATGTTACTAACAGTAAAATCTTAGTTATTATAACATTAAATGTTATTTCTTCTCCTTTCTAGACCCTCTTTCCATGGCATCTTGTGAATAACAATGATGCCATTAATATTATCATTGATATGATAATGACTGTTATTCAAAAGATGCTGGTGGGAAGGGAATCTAGAAAAGTGGGTTGAATTGTCATAAAGGATGGGAAGGAAGGACAAGAAGGATTTTCCAGGTGGCAGGAAAAAAAGGAGCAAAGGCAGGAAAGTGAAAATCAGTATGACTAATGCATACACCTGCAAGAGGCTCAGCGTTATTAAAGCAAAAGAGAAGCAGGAGTGCTAAGAACTACATCTTGTGCTAAGACGTAAGCAAAAACGGACTAAGGTTCCACATTTAAGAGAATGGAGGCAATGGAAGAACTGCCAAGAGTGTGAAATCATCAGATTTTATTTAGAAAGGTGGGTCACATGACCATATCACACATGAATTTAAGGGTGGCACTAAGAGTCAGGGAGACCAGTTAGAGGCCAGGAGGTGGTGACAGTAGTGAAGAGAAGAGGTAAATGCCTTCCATGACCACCAGCTCAGGTGCCCTCCCCCATTATGATCTATCTCATTAGCCTGCTGCTCTCCTTGAGAGCACTTATCAGAAACTGAATCTTATTTCATTTTTGTCTTATTTCATGACTTAGTAATGATCTCGTTTACTAGTTCATGAGCTCCATGAGGACAGGGGCTTTGCTTTGGTCACTTCTGCATCTCCAGTACCTGGTCCCTGGGTACCTGGCTTCAGGAACAGCTATAAAATTTACAAAGCCCAGTGCAAAATGAAAATGGGGGCCTCTTATTCAAAAGGCAGGAGAGACATCCTATGAAAAGTACTGAAATATAGAGCTTTTTCTTTTCCTCTACAGTCTCTCTCTAGACTTGCCATGATATTTTTTATTTGTTATTTAATCTCATTTGAAGTAAAACAAAATTTTAAATTATCATTCATCTTAAATTGCACAATGACAGGGTTTTTTTTTAATGTTTATTTAGTTTTCAAGAGAGACTGTGAGTGGGGGAGGGGCAAAGAGACAGAGAGAGACACAGAATCCAAAGCAGGTTCCAGGCTCTGAGATGTCAGCACAGAGCCCGACGCGGGGCTCAAACTCACAGACCATGAGATCACGACCTGAGCCAAAGTCAGACACCAACTGACTGAGCCACCCAGGCATCCCTGCACAATGACAGTTTTAAATACAAACATCAGAGCTTTTAACTCTGAGGCAGAATCACTGAAATTACACAGTTTGTATTTGGTGGCTCATCCCCAGAAGGTGCTTCAAGCTGACCAGAGAAAACTAGCACAAGCTTGACATCGGACATTTGAAAGAAGGAAGAGAAGATATGGCCAGGCAGGGAATGATCCAAGGGAATGGTCTCTTGGCTCAGAGTGAAAGGTGAGTATAGAAGCTCAGGGACACCCAGGGGGCTGCTCCATGAGTGGGGCACTTATGTGAAGCGTGGGCCTGAGAGCTGCCTGATGGGGGCCTCCCTCCCCTGTGCTGCCAGGCGCCTCATGCCTCAGTTTGGGGCAAAGAAGACAAATTAGGCCTCTTTCCTTCCCAAAGGCCCACTGTCACATGAGTTACCTTCAAGCGTTTTGCAACTTCCATGTAATACCTCCAGGAGCTACCTGTTGGTGGGGAGGCAACCCACTGATGGTTGGAAAACCCATGCACCCATGGTGCTGCCAGTCCAGGTGGGGTGGGTCATGGCCACATTGCAATTCAGACACTGCAGGGCACCTGCACCTGATCCTGACCCTCCCTGCATACAGGCCCTCACCAGCGATAGAGGGCAGCAGGGGTCACTGGCTGTAGCTGGGAGGGGGTCCCAAGCAGGGTCCAGGGTGCCAGCAGAGAAGTGGGCAGCTGGGACCCATCTAGGGGAACTGCATGCATGCCCCACTGTCCCATCAGACTTCACTTATAAAATACACACTTAAAGATAAAATTAATAAGAATCTCAAGTCTATGATCAGAGAATATTAAACTCCAAATGTGAAGCCCTTCTAAGTATGAGGCCCTGGCTGTGAAGCCAATCCTGAAAACTTTGTGTGAGAGAGGAAGGTAAGGAGATGGATGATACTTGAGAATTTGAGAAAGAAATCAAGAGTAACTCTGAGATTTCTGAGGAGACTGCCCAAATGTTTACCAGGTCAGGTGGGAAGAAGGGGCACTAACCTCTTCTGTACAGTAGTCTTCTTTTTCAATTGTTTTGTCTCTCTTAGAAAGCTCATAGTTTGCTCATAGATCCCATTCTATTCTTATGGGAAGTTAGCTTGAAGCTTCTGCCCACATTCAAGAAGCCAGGAGAGAACTAAGACAGGGCCAGAGAAAAGGAAGACAGAGCCCCTGTTTAGGCCCCTCTCTACACTTCCCATGCAGCTCACTTGTGGTCCAGCACAATTTTCCTACCCACCATGTAGAATGTAGGACCCAAGCCTCAGATGGTGTTTTATTAGTTGAATCGTGTCCCTCAAAAAGATGTTGAAGTCCTAACCCTGAGTGCCTGTGAACATGGCCTTATTTGGAAATAGAGCCTTTGCAGATGGTCAAGATGAGGTGGTCTCTAATCTGACTGTGTCTTTATACAAAGGGGAAATTTAGACACAGAGACAGAAATCATAGAGAGAAGACTATGAAATGGCACAGGAAGAAGATGGCCATCTACAAGGCAGGAATCGCCTGGGGCCTTTAGAAGCTAGGAGAGAGGCCTGGAACAGATCCTTCCCTCACGCCCTCAGAGGGAGCAAAGCCCTGCCAATACTTTGATTTTGGACTTCTAGCTTCCAGACATTCAGATAATAAATATCAGTTGTTCTAAGCCATCCAGTTTTTGGTATTTTGTTACAGCCACTGAAGCAAAACCCTGGAAAACAGGTCTAATGGATAATTAAGTTTAAGATGCCTTTGAAATAGCCACTTATTTATTTTCAAATGTGTTTTTAAAAAGAAACAAGGGTGTGTGTGTGTGTATGTGTGTGTGTGTGTGTGTGTGTGTAAGATGTGGTAATACTGTGGGTAATTTTCATTTTATTTTTGCTTGCCTATATTTTCTAAATATCATATCCTAAAAATATATGACTTTTGTAACAAATACCAAAAGGAAAACTATTTTAAAAGTAGATATGTATGGTACTTACTAATTTGATTCCCAAATTTTCAAGGGTCTTGATAGCATCAATGCTTCTTAAATCAGAATGTCCTGAGCTCTGAGCCCATATACTCAGCTACCAGATGGACATGTTTACTTAAATGTTCCAAAATTACCTTGAGCTCAATATGCCTAAACCAGAACTCATTGCTTTCTCTTTAAAAATCTGCCCCTTCTGCACACATCATTTCAGATAATGGCACTTCCACTAATCCCAGTCACTGGCCCTCCACCAGCCCTTGATTTTACCTAAACTTTGCCTGCCACATCAAATCAGTCAGAATGTCCTGCCAGTTCTGTCTCTAAATATGCCCTCTTTCTTCACCTCCCCTCTGTTCCCAGGCCGCCATCTTTGTTCAGCCCTTGTGGTCTCTCACATAGCCTCCTGGCTACACTTCCTTCCGCCCCAGCTTCCTACCTCAGCCAACCCCCGCCTCCTTCCATATGGACACTAGTTATCTGCAAAACTGAAAATCTCAGTGGGTCATCCCTACCCACTGATGACAAGATGCAAGCCAATATCTTGTGCATGACTTACATGCTCGCTCCTGTCCCCTTTCCTAGGCTCATCTCCAGCAATTCCCTACAGCACATTCTGCTCCAGCTACAAAAAACTACTCTCCAAATAAAGCATATTCTTTCAGGGTTATATGTGTTTGCATATGCTGTTTCTTCTCCAAGGAATGTCCTTCCTCCTCCTCTCTAATGTTCTCAGATTCAAGACTTTACTAAAATACTCTCTGAAACCTTATCTGAGTTCTGTCATAGTAAATTGGTAACTATCTAGTTAAACTAGGAGCATATAATTCTATCAGCATTTATGACATTTTATTTTAATTTTTGTCCAGGACTGTCTTTCCCAGAAAGAGGGACCTTCTGAGGAAGGACCCTATCATTCAACTTTGGATCGCCGGAGCCTAAATCATGACTTGCTCAAATTAGGTTCAACAGATGTTTGTGGAAGGAAATGCAGGAGGGAAGGAAAAGCCAGCAGACTGGGTTGAGTCTGACACATTTTAGATCTCAAGAAAGTGAAACTTTGAAAACTCAGATAAAATGTCAACATAATCTATCAGAGATTAGGTGGGATTGTGAAACAGTTGCTTTAAAAAAAAGTAATCTGCCAAAAGGGTTTTTGTTTGTTTTTTGTTTTTTTCCCAAGAGAAAGCATGGTACACTGGAAGACTGGGCCTTAAGAGTCATGAGGCTACTCTGTTACTAGCTCTCCAAATGGCGAAGGACACGTTCCTGAACCACTGCAGGCATCAGTTCCCTCACTTGTAAAAATGACAGGACTGTAAAATCAGAAACAAAATGACTCCTAATACCCATACCAATATCTATTATTCGACAACTATAATTCTTGAATTCTTATTCTAAGTACTGCACTAACCTTTTTATATACATTTTCAAATTATAGCCTTAAAACCATGTACAACAGGTTTCACGGTCCCCATTTTACAGGTGAGGAAAATGAGGCTGATAAAGGCTAAATCACACACACAAGCTCACATTGCTGGTAGATGGAAAAGCTGGGACAGAGCCTCAGATCTTTCCACTCTGAGCCCAGACAATAAGCAATGCCAACTCCATTATTTGCATATGGTTTGGGGGTGGCAGACAAGTCAGAGCTGTGGAGAGATGGTCAACTGGAAGACGTATCTTGAAGTTTCACTTGCATAGGAAAAAAAACTAATGTACTTAGAAGCAATTTTCTTAGTGAATGCTAGGAAACACAAGATCAAATTGATGTCGATGTTAGAGCCGGTATAAGCCTGTTATGAATTTTTATGCTAGTCTCATTCCATTCATTCCCAGCCATTATTTTCCAGTTTTTGTCCCATCTATATCTAATTTATGCTATGTTGCTAAATTTAATATATTCACGTAAACTACCTCTTTTTTTTTAAACAAGAGAGGGTACAAGTTAATGGTAATTAATTATATAAGAAAATATGCAACTGCAATAGTAATTTTTAAATGTTAATAAAACAATTGGGGTTTTTTTAAACCTAATAGTTGTTTTAAAACTTCTTTTTTTAAAAATGATAATGCCCACTATCAACAAGAGCTGAGATTAAACTACAGAGATTAAAATACATACATGTTGATGGTGACATAATGTATAAAAGGGTAGATTCCTTTAGAAAAGCGATTTGGCCTTATGTAAACAAAACCACAAATACAGTCAACCCAATTAAGCTTGGATATTTCCCTGGCAGTTACATGTAACCCCTGCAAACATATTCAAATCTAAAATATGAGAAAGATTATATACAAAGATATATCTATTACAATATTATTTATAATAGTAAAAATGTCAGAAGGAAAGTAATTAATTGTCCAATAGGAGAATGGTTAAATAAATCAAAGCATACCCACTAAGGGAGATGTTTCACTATGTAATGTTTATACTTCAATTTTTGAACCACAAGAATTATCTAGTCAAAAAATGAAATGCATTAACTTTTAAAAAGAAAATTATTGGGGCGCCTAGGTGGGTCAGTTGGTTAAGCGTCTGACTCTTGCTTTTGGCTCAAGTCATGATCCCAGGGTTGTGGGATAGAGCCCTGCATCGGGCTCTGTGATGAGTGCTGAGCATGGAGCCTGCTCGAGGTTCTTTCTCTCTCCCTCTGACCCTCTCTCTCTCCCCCGACTCTCTCTCTCAAACAAAAAATAAATAAAAAGAAAATTATTGGGGTGCCCGCTTGGCTCAGTCAGTAGAGCATGCAACTCTTGATCTTTGGGTTGTAAGTTCAAGCCCCACATTGGGTATAGAAATTACTTAAAAATAAAATCTTTAGGGGTGCCTGGGTGGCTCAGTCGGTTAAGCGGCTGACTCCGGCTCAGGTCATGATCTCTCGGTCCATAAGTTCAAGCCCCGCGTCGGGATCTGTGCTGACAGCTCAGAGCCTGGAGCTTGTTTCAGATTCTGTGTCTCCCTCTCTCTGACCCTCCCCCATTCATGCTTTGTCTCCCTCTGTCTCAAAAATAAATAAACGTTAAAAAATTTTTTAATTAAAAAAAATAAAAATAATAAAAATAAAATCTTTAAATTAAAAAAAAGAAAAAGAAACAATTATAGTGTAGCATACTTATAAGTACATAAACAATGTACATACATTGAAAACTCAGAAGGGAATACTCCAAAATGTCTTTGGAAATAAGATTCTCTGACTTTTTTTTATACTTTCCAATTTTTTGGTAATGTGACAGTATAATATTTATAAACATTTAAACTATTTAAAATACTAGTTTAAAAATTACTTGATTTACAGTAAGTGACCTTT
Source organism: Herpailurus yagouaroundi (assembly GCF_014898765.1). NCBI lineage: Eukaryota > Metazoa > Chordata > Mammalia > Carnivora > Felidae > Herpailurus > Herpailurus yagouaroundi. The sequence goes on from NW_024412406.1 coordinate 11,019,718, forward strand.
AAGGTCCTGAACTCTGAAATTTTCTTATTCTGTGAATATTATCAGGGCAGAAAAAAGCAGGGGAAGATATTGAGGAAACCACTGTAAAAAAAAAAAAATCGAGTGAGTTTCTTTTCTTTTTTTTAATAAAATTCTTAAAAAGTACTTTTTTTTTCTTTCCCTGCTGATTCCACCAAGCCTGTTCCCTTGGCTGTGGTTTAGTGAGTTTCTATAAAAAATAGTAAGTGTAATGTTTAGAAAAAGGGATCCATAACCAAGGATAAATGTACAATATTAATCTGAACAAGGTAAAAATTTTAGTATACCTTTTAACACACTCAAATAAGTACCATCTTAATAATAATTCAGTAACATAATTACAAAATGTTGTTTAAGTTGCTAAAGTAAAAATCTTTGGATAAAAAAAATGATTAGAAAAGGAATTTCACATTTTCAGTGCATTTAACATTCAGAACATTCTCACAAACTATTATGTTCTATTCTGAAAGTAATATGAATTGAATGCTTACCTCCCTTCAGAGCTCTGCAAAAAGAATAAACATCATCAGATCCCCGGCAAATAACTTCTTTGCGCACTGGCAAATCCATGGAGTTTATGGATAAATAGAGATTGAAATATAACTTTTTAATATCTCTTCCTTAAAAAGAAAAACAAATCTCATTAGTCCCTCAAATAATAGATTCTTTTATAAATAATAATTAACATGTGTTGTACACTTAAAATATGTCTTTTACTTTTCCTACATTATTTCATGTAATCACGACAACTTGCTATGTGGGTATTGTTATCCTGTGTTACAGATGAGAACACTGAAGCTCAGAGGGTAATTAATAGATGGTAACCCAACAGAATATTTCACAGTGAAAATTATGTGCCCTAGTCCTAAAAATAGAGGAACCTATGTGTTTGAGAAAACTATCAGGTGGGTATGTAAAATTTCCAGTTCTAGTTCCAGTTCTGCTACGAAGTTCAAGAAAAAGGAAAGGAAATGAGGATAATCAACTCATTCCCATATTTTAGGAGTTTTTTTTAATGTTATTCAGAGAGAGAAAGCATGTGTGGGGGAGCAGCAGAGAAAGAAGGAGAGAGAGAATCCCAAGCAGTCTCCATGCTGTCAGTGCAAAACCTGATGTGGGGTTCAATCTCATGAAACTTGAGATCATGACCTGAACCAAAATTAAGAGTTGGAGGGGCGTCTGGGTGGCTCAGTCAGTTGAGCATCTGACTCTTGACTTTGGCTCAGGTGATGATCTCATGGTTTCCTGAGTTCGAGCCCCGTGTTGGGGTCTGCACTGACAGTGAAGAGCCTGCTTGGCATCCTCTCTCTCCTTCTCTCTCTCTGCCCCCCTCCCCCACTCACACTCTCTTTCTCTCTCTCAAAAAAAAAGAAAAGAGTTGGACTCTTAACAAACTGAGCCACCCAGGCACCCCTTAGGAGTTTTGATGAAAGACTTCTTGGAGAATAAAACTGAACCTTTTGATTAGAAATTATATGTATGAGTTATCTTATTATTCTTTCATGGTTTCCCTTTTACCATTTAACATGGAAAATTCCAGTAAACACTGTATTTTGCTCACTTCTTCTAAGTTATTCAGTTAGCCCAACTGGAAAATATGTACAATCTTTTTTATGATAAAAACAATTATTGTGGGCTCCTGGCTGGCTCAATCAGTAGAATATGTGACTCTTGATTTCAGGGTGATAAGGTCAAGCCCCACGTTGGATGTAAAGATTACTTTTAAAAAATTTATTATAACCGCTACCTCATTGAAAATATTTTCCTAATAAAGTCACCATGACTCATTGTAGCCATAATCAAAAGAAAATTTTTCCATCTTTAACCTGAACTTGGTGTGCTTAACAGAAATGCCAGCTCCCTCCTCAAAACTCCTTCCTTTGGCATTGGTGCTACCATTTTCTCCCAGTTGTCTTCCAACCTCTCTGACTCCTTCTCCTCATTGACTTCTCTTTCTTAGGGCTGTATCCTCAGCTCTCAATTTTCACTTTGCACACTCTCCTTGGCTTTAAGTGCCACATAAGGTGATAATTCCCAAATCATCATCTTTAGTTTCAACTTTTCTTCTAACCACCTGTCCCACATATGCATTCAATATCTGTCTTCAAGTGTTTTCCGTTATCTCACCCAACAGATCCAAAATGTGATTTCCTCACCTTCACCACCATATAGGCACTAGAATCCCCAACTCCAGTAAATCTCACTAGCCCACTTTTTATCCCCATCGGCAGTCTCTTAATGCAGGCCCTCATCACTCTGAGCCTAAGTACCACCAACTTCCTAATTTGTCTCCACTTCTCTACTTGTAGGGTAAAATGTGGAAAAGAACATCATAGGGTCTGTTCCAAACAGTGGTTCTATGGTCCACTCCATGAACTGTGTCTGGCACCACTCCAAAGCAGGGATGTGTGCAGAAGTTGAAGAGGTGTCTTCACAGGGAATTCCTTGAGACATGGGTATATGGCAGTACTGCAGTGCTACCAGTGGTGATGCAGGACAATGAAACTTTTTTAATTTCTGCATGGAACACAGCATGATGCCAGTCTTCAGTGACTCCAAGAAAGGAAGTGCTGCTTTGACAGCTAAGCAGTTTACATCTTGAGAAGATTTTTGCCCTTGGACATCACTGTGGTCATGTTGGACACATGAACAATGGTCAAAGTGAGGTACTACTTGTATGAATCAGTAGGTCAGGAATACCAATGTGGGTATCAGAGTGAGAGACAAGAAACATGTATAACAAAGAGAACTGTTTTTGAGTTCAGCTAAGACAACTCCAAGAACTTTCAGATGTAACTTTGAAGGAGGCTTAAAGTCCAGCTTTATTTTTTTACTAATCAGTTAATAGCATATAAATAATTCACCAGAGGGGCGCCTGGGTGGCGCAGTTGGTTAAGCGTCTGACTTCAGCCAGGTCACGATCTCGCAGTCCGTGAGTTCGAGCCCCGCGTCAGGCTCTGGGCTGATGGCTCAGAGCCTGGAGCCTGTTTTCGATTCTGTGTCTCCCTCTCTCTCTGCCCCTCCCCCATTCATGCTGTGTCTCTCTGTGTCCCAAAAATAAATAAAAAACGTTGAAAAAAAAATTTTTAAATAAATAAAAAATAAATAATTCACCAGAAAAGCTATAAAGCCTCAAAATAAATAGTTTCCATCCCTAACCTATTTTTGGTTCAAGTTATTATAAATTTTATTGAATTGAAGTAGCTATAGGCCCATAAAAATAAGGTTGATTTCTATGAATATGGCCCCAAACTTTACACAGACATTCTAATACATTCTAGGAAAACTCAGGTCATAATTGTAAAAATTATAAAAATATGTATGTAAAATATAAAAATATATATGTAAAAATTATTAAAAATATGACTAAATAATCAATGAAACCAGGAGTTGATTCTTTGAAAAGTTTAAAAAATTGATAAACTTTAGTCAGACAATTAAAAAAAAAAAAAGAGGAGGGACTCAAATAAATAAACTCAGAAATGCAAGAGGAGAAATAACAACCAACACCATAGAAATGCAAAGGATTATAAGAGAATATTACGAAAAATTATATGCCAACAAATTAGACAACCTAGAGGGATGGATAAATTCTTAGAAACATACAACCTTCCAAAGCTGAATCAGAGAGAAACAGAAAATTTGAACAGACCAATTATCAGCAATTAAATTGAATCAGTAATCAAAAAACTCCCAACAACAAAAGTCTAGGACCAGATGGCTTCACAGGTGAATACTACCAAATATTTAAGAAAAGTTATTACCTATTCTTCTCAAACTGTTCCAGAAAATAGAAGAGGAAGGAAAACTTCCAAATTCATTCTATGAGGCCAGTACTACTCCAATACCAAACCAGATAAAAACACTACAAAAAAAGAGAGAACTACAGGCCAGTATTTCTGGTGAACATAGATACAAAAATCCTTAACAAAATATTAGCAAACCAAATATAGCAATACATTAAAAAAACCATTCACCAGGATCAAGTGGGATTTATTCCAGGTATGCAAGAGTGGTTCAATATTCATAAATCAATCAACATGAAACATCACATTAACAAGAGAAAGGATAAAAACTGTACGACCATTTCAATCGATGCAGAAAAAGCATTTGACAAAGTACAACATTCAAAAACTCAACAAAATAGGCTTAGAGGGAACATACCTCAACATAATAAAGGCTCTATGTGGAAAACCCATGGCTAAGATCATATTCAATAGGTAAAAACTGAGAGCTTTTCTTCTAAGATCAGGAACAAGACAAGGATGTTTACTCTTACCATTTTATGCAACATACTACTAGAAGTCCTAGACATAGCAATCAGACAACAAAAAGAAATAAAAGGCATCCAGATTGGTAAGAAAGAGGTAAAACTTTTACTATTTTCAGATAACATGATACTATATAAAGAAAACCCTACAAATTCCACCAAAAAAATTCTAGAACTGATAAATGAGTTCAGTAAAGTTGCAAAATACAAAATTAATATACAGAAATATACTGCATTTCTATACACTAATAATAAAATAACAAAAAGAGAAATTAGGAAAACAATCCCATTTACAATTATACCAAAAAAAATAAAATACCTAGGAATAAACTTAACCAAGGAGGTGAAAGACCTATACTCTGAAAACTATAAAACATTGATAAAAGAAATTGAAGATGACACAAACAAATGGAAAAATATTCCAATGCTCATGGACTAGGTGAACAAATATTGTTAAAATGTCTATACTACCCAAAGCAATCTACAGATTTAATGCAATCCCTATCAAAATACTAACAGCGTTTTTTTATAGAACTAGAACAAATAATCCTAAAATTTGTATGGAACTACAAAAGATTCCAAATAGCCAAAGTCCTCTTAAAAAAGAACAAAGCTAGATGTACCACAATTCTAGATTTCAAGATATACCACAAAGCTATAATAATTAAAAGAGTATGGTGGGAGCGCCTGGGTGGCACAGTCGGTTAAGCTTCCGACTTCAGCTCAGGTCACGATCTCGCGGTCCGTGAGTTCGAGCCCCGCGTCGGACTCTGGGCTGATGGCTCAGAGCCTGGAGCCTGTTTCCGATTCTGTGTCTCCCTCTCTCTCTGCCCCTCCCCCGTTCATGCTCTGTCTCTCTCTGTCTCAAAAATAAATAAACGTTAAAAAAAAAAAAAGTATGCTGGTGGCACAAAAATAGACACATAGATCAATGGAACAAAATACAGAACCCAGAAATAAACCCACAGTTTCATGGTCCATTAACCTATGACAAAGGAGGCAAGAATATACAATGGGGAGAAGACAGTCTCTTCAACAAATCGTTTTGGGAAAACTGGACAGCCACATGCAAAAGAATGAAACTGGACCACTTTCTTACACTACATACAAAACTAAATTCAAAGTGGATTAAATACCTAGATATAAGACCTGAACCCATAAGATTCCTGGAAAAAAATAAGCAGTAATCTCTTTAACATCGGCCATAGAAACATTTTTCTAGATATGTCTACTTTGACAAGGAAAACAGAAGCAAAATTAAACTATTGGGACTACACCAAAATAAAAAGCTTTTGCATGGCAAAGGAAACCATCAACAAAACAAAAAGACAACCTACTGAATGGGGGAAGATGTTTGCAAATGATATATTCAATAAGGGATTAATATCCAAAAACTATAAAGAACGTATACACCAACACCAAAAAATATAAATAATCCAATTTTAAAAATATGACCGATTCTTTTGTTGCTGAATTAACATAATGTTACATAAATGTTATATTTAGTGAACAATCAGGTATTTGTGGTGGCCACAGAGGTAAGGTACTCAAATCTCCCTTCCAAAGAACCTACTGGGAGAAGGGTAGTTGGCAGACAGCCTTCAGCTGCTACACTTTCAGATCTATCTCAGAAGTCATCCAGAAGCAAAACTCCTATAATGCTCCTATCATGACCAAAGCTGCTCCTATAATGACCAAACTCCATAAGGTCACTAGAGCCAAACTACCCCTATCTGTCTCAGGATACCTGTGATGTGACAGCAATCTTTGCTCTAAGGCTCCCCAGTTACCTGGCTCAGAATATCTCAGGGATGCATTTTGGTCTGATGACCCTCTTACCAGATATTCCTTCCTTTCCTCTCTCATTTCAAAGGTATCAGACCTGCATCTCAATCTGAATTTGCTCCTTGCCTACTCTGGCTTCCTCTTCACTTTATTTTTCACATCATTTCCCCTAAGAAATCTCTTGTATGTCTAATTCCTTTTTGGTATCTGCTTTCCAGAGAACACTAAGTGACTCTGTATTGTATTATTACTTCAGCCTGGAAGGATACAATCTGCTTCCTGTATGTAAGGGCAAGAGGTTCAATTGAAAATGAGGGCATTTGTTATGTAAATAATCACTTCTGCCAAATGTGGGCAGAGGGGGGTGGTTGATAAAGCACACCACATAAAGCAGTAAACAAAACCTGAGAAAAGAGGAAGAAATTATAGAACATCAGCCAGGCAAAAACTTAGATTATTTCTTTCGCCCATGGCCAAGAAAGTGGAGTGAACAGAATTGATTATTCTTTCTTCTGTGCTACCACTAAGCCTTAATGCTATCATTTCACTTACCGTACCATATTACCTACAGATCTCTCTCTCCCATTGCACTGATTCTTGAGGGTCAAGAGAAAGTCTTATTTATCAATGAATTCACAATACTTATCACACTACTTAAAATATACTATGCATTTCTAAATATTTTTAATGAATACATGAATGCAGAAACAAAGTTTCAAAATACAGGTTAAACGATTAGATTCAGGAGAAATAAAACACAAGTTTATCGTGTATTATTTCTGGGTTCTCAGCAAACTTTTGTCTTGTAAACTGAGAACTAAAATCAGGGGAGAAATGTTTAAGTTTATTTACGTGAAAGCATTTTTTTAAAGTGTAAGCTCCAAATATAGGTTAGGATGTAAATGATGGCGATGATGAAAACAACAATGATAATGATGATAATTAGAACTGAAGTTTCCTGGGATCCTAGGGCTTACAGGGAACAGAGCTGACTAGCAGGAGAGGAAGCAAATTTTGTGTTTTCACAGACACTCAAATCCATCCTGATGCTATCACCATTACCCAACTTAGTTTTTACTAAACTGATGACAAATGAAATCATAGAGAGGAAAACAAGACACAACACAAAACAAAACAAAAAATATTGCCTTCTTTTATCCCATCATCATCATAGTTTTTTCTAGAAAGATCATCTTCATATGTTTAAAAATTTTTTTTTAATGTTTATTTATTTTTGAGACAGAGAGAGACAGAGCATGAATGGGGGAGGGTCAGAGACAGGGAGACACAGAATCGGAAACAGGCTCCAGACTCTGAGCTGGCAGCACAGAGCCCGACGCGGGGCTCGAACTCACGGACTGCGAGATCATGACCTGAGCCGAAGTCGGACGCTTAACCGACTGAGCCACCCAGGCGCCCCTCATCTTCATATGTTTAAAAAAAAAAGTTGTGGCCTACTCATATACAGACCTTTCACTAGTGAAAACCCAACTTTACTCATGAGCTGAATAGTTAATGGTTGACAAAGAATATACCTATTACATTATTCGAAGTCTTGCGTTATTTCCATTTTTACCTCCGTGTCATTATGTAATCCCCTCCCCCATGAGTGTGAGCTAATCTAGTGCCTTGCTTCTAACAAGTGGTATACAGCAAAGGCCATAGAGTGATACTTCCATGATTAGGCTACATAAGATTGTGACTTCTATCTTGTTAGCTGACTGTCCCTCTTGCTGGCTTTGACGAAGCAAGAAGCCATATTGAAAAGGCCTATATGGCAAGGAACTAAGTGTTGTCCAATAGCCAGACAGGAGCTGAATACTGCCAACAACCACATGAGCTTAGAAGTGGATTCTTCTATACTTGAGCATTCAGAAGAAACTCCAGTCCTCGCTGGCACCTTTGCGGGAGATCCTGAAGCAGACACAACTAAGTCATGCCTACACTACTGACACACAAAGCCTGCAAGATAATAGATGTGTACCGTTGTAAGCCACTAAAATTGTGGTAATTTGTTACATGGAAATAGAAAATAAATACATGTACATTTGGAACACAATCATTTATCATTAATACTTATTGAACCCTTTTCATTGAAGTACAAAAACAAAACATTGGACTTACTTGGAATGAAGGAAAGATGCAAGTATCCCCGGCTTCCCTTCATTGACATACAGGGTTGAATAGCTATTGAGATAGGGACTTTCATGTTATCTAAATGGAAGAATAAAGATAATGTCAATAAATTATTATAAATCATTTGTAGTAAGTAGAGTATTCTGAATATCATTCCCCAAAAGATGCCATTAAAATTATATAATGAGAAAAATTGAAGGCAGTTAAAAACATCTCCCTCCCTGAGGGAATGACATCAGCAAGATGGCAGAGTAAGAAGTCCAAGACCCTCCTTCCCCTCATAAACATACCAATTCAACAACAACTCATGGACAAATTCCCTTTGAGAGAAATCAGAAACTAATTGAAAGTTTTCTGTATCCCAGGAGAATGTGAAATCAGACTCACCAGAGTCAGTAGAGGACCTCCTTTTATCAGAAACCCTGCACCTGGCACAGCACCATCAGGAAAAGATCCCCTACCCTCCAGCTTCACTCAGGAAGCAAGAGGTTGGTTCCTGTATCCAAGTTTCCTCCAAGGTGGATACCCAAGGACTAACAAATTAGAAAGTCTGAACAGACCTAGAACTGGTATGGAGATTGAGGAGTAATCAAAAATTTTCCAACAAAGAAGAGCCTAAGACCAGATAGCTTCACAGGGAAATGCTAACACTTTTTTAAGTTTATTTATTTGTTTTGAAAGAAAGAGAGAGAGAGAGAGAGAGAGAGAGAGAGTACAAGCAAGTAGGGGAGGGACAGAGAGAGGGAGAGAGAGAATCCCAAGCAGTCTCTACGCTGGCACCATGGAGCCCAATGGAGGGCTCAAAATCACAAACAGTGAGATCATGACCTGAGGTGAAACCAAAAGTCAGATGTTTAACTGACGGAACCACCCAAGCACCCCTCTAACAAACATGTAAATAAGAATTAATACCAATCCTCAAACTCTTCCAAAAAAAAAATGAAAGAGACCATTTCCAAACTTATTTTATGAAGCACTGTTACTCTGATACTAAATCAGACAAAGACACCACAAGAAAACAATGGACCAATATCTCTAACGAATATGGATACAAAAATTCTCAACAAACTACTAGCAAACTAAATTCAACAACAAAGTAAAAGGATCATACACCATGACCAAGTGGGATTCAATCTTGGATGCAAGGATATTTCAACATATGAAAATCAATTAATGCAATATACCACATTAATAGAATGAAGGATAAAAATCACATGATTATCTCAATAGATGCAGAAAATGAATTTGACAAAATTCAACACACTTTTGTAGTAAAAACTCTCAACAAACTAGGATTAGAGGAAATGGCTTCAGCATAATAAAGGCCATACATGAAAAGCCCATAACTAACATTACACTCAGTAGTGAAAAACTGAAAGTTTTCTTCTAAGATCAGAAACAAAGCAAGGACACCCACTCTTAACATAGCACCAGAAGACCTAGTCAGATCAATTAGACAAGAAAAAAAAAAAAAAACAAAAACAGAAAAGCATGCAAATCAGAAAGGAAGAAGTAAAATTTTCCTTGCATGCAGACATGATTCCTTTTTTTTTTTAAGATTTTATTTTTAAGTAACCTCTACACCCAATATGGGGCTCAAACCCACAACCCCGAGGTCAAGAGTCACCTGCTCCACTAATTGAGCCAGCCAGGCACCCCAAGACATGATTTCATATATAGAAAATCCTAAAGACTCCATTAAAAAACTGTTAGAACTAATCAACAAATTCAGGAAAATTGCAGGATTCAAAATAAATGTACAAAAATCAGTTGCATTTCTATATACTAACAATGAGCTACCTGAACAGAAATTAAGAAAACAAACCCATTTACAATAGCACAAAAAAGGAATAAATACTTGGCATTAAACAAAGGAGGGGAAAGTCTTGTATACTGAAAACAATAAAACACTGATGAAAGAAATTAAGCAAGCACAAACAAATGGAAAGACATCCTGTGTTCACTGATTAAAAGAATGAATATTCTTTCTTTTTTTAAAAAAATATTTTATTTTTAAGGAATCTCTACGCCTAATGTGGGGCTTGAACATACAACCCCAAGATCAACAGACATAATGTCTACCAACTGAGCAGCCAGATGCCCTAGAAGAATTAATATTCTTAAAATGTCCATATTACTCAAAGAAATCTACAGATTCAATGTATTCCCAATCAAAATCTCAATGGCATTATTTTACAGAAAAAAAACTCTAAAATTCATATTGAACTACAAAAACCACAAATAGTCAAATTAATCTTGAGAAAGAGGAACAAATCTGGAGGCATCACACTTCTTGATTTCAAACTATATTATAAAGCTATAGTAATAAAAACAGTATGGTACTGGCATAAACACAGACATAGAGACCAACGGAACTAAACAGAGTGCCCAGAAGTAAATTCATGCATATATTGTCAACTGATCTTTGACAGGGTGCCAAAAATGCACAATAGGGAAGGGATGGTCCTTTGAAGAAATAGTGTTGAGAAAGCTGGATTTCTACATGCAAAAGAATGAAATTGGGGGTGCCTGGGTGGCTCAGTCGGTTAAGCCTCTGACTTCAGCTCAGGACATGATCTCATGGTTCATGAGTTCAAGTCCCACATCAGACTCTGTGCTGACAGCTCACTCTCTGTTTCTCAAAAAATAAATGTAAAATAATTTTTAATTAAAAAAATGGAATTAGAACCTTATAATACACTGTACACAAAAATCAGCACAAAATGGACTAAAGACTTAAACATAAAATTCAAAATTATAAAAACCCTAGAAGAAAACAGAGGGAAAGTTTCAAGATATCAGTATTGACAATGATTTTATAAATATGACACCAAAAGTACTGGCAGCAAAAACATAAGTAAACAAATAGAACAGTATCAAACGAAAAAGCTTCTGCACAGAAAACAATCAACAGAGTGAAAAGGCAACCTATAGAATTGGAGAATATATTTGCAAACCACATAGCTGATAAGGGGTTAATGTCCAAAACATATAATTATAATAATTCAATTATAAAAAAATTAGTAACCTGATTTAAAAATCGGCTGAAGGGGCGCCTGGGTGGCGCAGTCGGTTAAGCGTCCGACTTCAGCCAGGTCACGATCTCGCGGTCCGGGAGTTCGAGCCCCGCGTCAGGCTCTGGGCTGATGGCTCAGAGCCTGGAGCCTGTTTCCGATTGTGTGTCTCCGTCTCTCTCTGCCCCTCCCCCGTTCATGCTCTGTCTCTCTCTGTCCCCAAAATAAATAAACGTTGAAAAAAAAAATCGGCTGAAGACTTGAGCAGACATTTCTCCAAAGAAGACATGCAAATGGCCAACAGGCATATGAAAAAAATGTTCAATATCATAAAGTATCAGCGTAATGCAAACCAAAATCACAATGAGATATCACCTCACACTTGTAAGGAGAGCCATTTTTTTTTTAATTTTTTTAAGTTACGTTTCTTTATTTTTGAGAGGCAGAGAAACACAGAGTGCAAGTATTTCCAATGAAGGTTCCCACATGTCTGAAGTTGTCTGATTATGATGACAAGATCAACAATTCAATACAATCAGACAAATGTTTAGAGAGCCCCTGTGGGTGCTCAGTATGGGGCTAGGCATCAGAGCAGGTGGGCAGGGGCCTCAGGTGTTAGAGAGTGGAGAACAGAGCTATAAGGCTTAGTCTTAACATAAGGAAGTCTATGATTTTTCTGGGAAGACAAGACCAACTTACAAAAAATAATTAGATGTAAGAATCAAAAGATTGTATAACACTGTATGGCATGTGATTTTATTATTTACAAGGGTTTGGGAACTATTGGACGATAGCTTCATTATTTTAGAGTTACCATGTATGTGATCAAGTTCTATATTTGGTTTATTACAGAAAGTGGTAACCAGTTTCAACAAATGCACAGAACAAGAGGCTCCAATTTACCTGCAGCCGTAAAGGCCAGCATTGCTAATTCATCATAGCACTTTTTCCTACTGAGTACTGCCTCAGAATCTTTCTTAACCCATCATTCCAGGCAATGGCAGCTGGCACAGAAAATGAAACTAATGCCACTCTGAGTGCTGGCATTAAGTATTTTTTGAGGTCTAGGGAGGAAATGTTGGCCGGAGTTGAACCATCATGGCACTTAATTTTACCTCTTCAATGGAATTTCCAGTACATAAGTATGCAGTCCCTTTTGACAGGAATGCCCTTGTCATCATCAGTCAAGACATTCCTTCTCCTCCTTCAAAATGTATTCAAATATCATCAACACTGTTAAGCCTTCCCGGACTCCCCCACACCTCCTTACTCCCACAGTCACAAACACACAATCATTCATAGTATTTGACCATCTTTCAATGGTCATTTGTAGATCTTTACTACAATTATTCATTTATATACCTATTTCTTCATAAAAACAGCATCAGCCTTCAGGACAGGAAGAAGGTCTCATTTGTTTTTCATGTCTCTGGCACAGAGCACAGTGCCGGGCACATGGCAAATGAGAAATGTGAGCTTACTTACTTTTGCTGACACCTATTATGTGACAAATATCTCTCTAGGCACCAAAGAAACAACAACGAACAAGAAGTCATGGGCCCTGCTATTGAGAAATGTACAATGCCAAGGGGCACTTGGGTGGCTCAGTTGATTAAGTATCTGACTCTTGATTTCAGCTCAGGTCATGATCTCACAGTTCATGAGTTTGAGCCCTGCCTCAGGCTCTGCGCTGACAGTGTGGAGCCTGCTTGGGATTCTTTCTCTCTCCCTCTCTCTCTCTCTCTCTCTCTGTCTCTCTCAAAAATAAACATTTAAAAAATAAAAAATTAAAAGAGAAATGTATATACCAATAAAAAAATCAAATAGGGTCATGGGATAAAGAGTGTGTGGTGGAAACAGAGGAGTGGGGACTAGGGATGATGGACTTACTTCAACTACATTACTCAGGCAGTGACAGGAAGAAACCAGGCCTGTGGATGGAGAAACAGTGTTTTAATCAGAAGGAATTCTAGTTAGTGCAGACTAACTAGAGAGGTGAAATGACTTTGGCATGTCAATAACAACAACAAAAACATACACATACAGACACATACACAGACACATACACACAGACCATAATATGAGGTACATGGAATAGGCAAATTCACAGAGACAGAAAGCAGAGTGGAAGTTACCAGGAACTAGAGGGAGGGAGAAATAGGGAATTAGTGTTTAATAGGTACAGAGTTTCTCTTAGGGATTATGAAAATTCTGTTAATGGGATAGAGGTAAGGATTACGCAACATTGTGAATGTCCTTAATACCACTGAATTGTACACTTAAAAATGGTTTAAGGGGTAACTCTTATGTTTGCCATGTTGGTAATATAAACAATAATGATAATAAAGGCCAGTGTGAATGAAAGTTATGAAACAGGCTGGGTGGGAATCATAGGGATGAGACAAGTAGGCAGGGGCAATCTTAAGGGGTCTTGGAGGTCTTGCTATAAAGTTGGGATTTCACTCTACTTGCAGTGGAAATCCACTGGACAGTTTTAAACAAGGAGAGTAACATTGTCTGACTTATTTACATTTTCAGAAGACCTCTCTGGCCCCTGTGCCAAGAACAAATTATATAAGAGCAAGAATTGAAGTGAAGAGAGAAGAATCTGAGAGGTTGCTACAAAGGCCAAAGGAGAGACAGGGGTGTGAGTGGTAAGCAGAGAATAGTCATAAGTAGTTGGCTTTAGAATATATTCTGGAGATAATGAAAATGTGAACCACCAATAATAAATTGAATGTGGAAGATAAGGAAAAGAGATAATTTTTTTTTAATTTTTTTTTGTACATTTATTTATTTTTTGAGAGACATAGAGACACAGAGCACAAGTTGGGGAGGGGCAGAGAGAAAAGGAGATACAGAATCCGAAGCAGGCTCCAGGCTCTGGGCTGCCAGCCCAGAACCTGACGTGGGGCTCAAACTCACAGACTGTGAGATCATGACCTAAGCCAAAGTCAGATGCTTAACCGACTGAGCCACCCAGGCACCCCAGTAAAAGAGATAATTAAAAGGTACCCCTGGTTTGGGGCATAAGGAATTCGGTGAATGATAAGATGGGAAATATAGGAATAAACAGGCTTAGGTCAGCATAAGTCAAGAGTTCTAGCTCCAAATGGCTATTGGACTTACCAGTGGCCATGCTCAGTTTACAGAATGAATGAATGAATCCTCAGGTCATGTACAGTTATTCATCCTACTACACATAAGACAAAAGCCAGAAGTTCCTTGAGATACCAGCCATAGCTTACCTAACTTTTGCATTTTCAGTGCTCCTTAGCATAACTAAACTTGATGCCTGTTAAATAAAGCTTGTTAAACTGCATTAAATTCAGCTGACTTGACTAGGCTCTGTAGGGCACATAGGGCTTTGGATGGACCACAAAATGACTGCATGAAACAGAAAGATGAATACAGATATTTCAAGTTACAGAACAGCAGAAGTACAACTAAAGGCCAGAGAAGAGGCTGGCCTGCTCAGAGTGGGGTATCATGCAACATACCAAGATATACCTGCTTAGCTGGAAGGGCCATGCTACAAGCACACGCCCAATCAGTCAGTAGGTCCTGTCAGCTCCACCTTCAGAATCCTTGCAGAATCTTCTCATCACCTCCACCACTATTCCTTTGGTCTGAGTCACCATTATCTCTCTCATCAGGGTTATTTCGCAACAGCCTCCCAACACATGTTCCCCCACCCTCTCCCTCATATAGGTTATTGTCAACACAGCTGCCAGACCAAGGTTTGCTTGCAGTAAAAGATAATCTGGCCCCTGACCTGCAAAGCCCTCACCTCCTCTCCATTTCCCTCTATGACCACATCTTCTACTGCCTTCCCTCTCACTCACCCATCACAGCCACACTGACCTCCTTGCTATCCTTCCAACACACCAGACATGTCCCCACCTCAGGACCTTTGTGTGTGCCCTGTGCTCTACCTCTTCCCCTAGATATCTGCATGGCTCATTCCCTCAACTATTCCAGGCCCTTGCTAAATGTTACCTTCCCAGGGAGACCTTCCTTGGCCATGCTACTTTATAATGCAATACCCTTCCCCATCTGTGCACTCTGTCTCTTCCCCTGCTCTATTTTCCTTACACAGCAACTGCCACCATCTGACATGCTGAATATTTTACTGATAAAAACTCCGTGAGAGCAGGGACTTTTGTTTTTGTTTGCTGCTATGTAATATCCTCAATGTTCAGAACAGACATGCTAGATGCTCAGTAAATAATTGTTTACTTCAATAATCCATTAATTCTGGACTGGTTTCTGGACTACCTATAGCTAAATAAATAAATAAATAAATAAGTAAAATGAAGGCTAGAACTGAATCAGAGTCTGATGACTTCAGTTACAAGGGGGCATGTGTCCAGGGTCTTTTAGACTGACTTGCACACCCACATCTTCTACCTTTTCCAAAGCTGAGGAACATACAGCTAATTCTTGCCATTTCTGTAGGTTTTTAGCTGAACCACCCTCCCCACCACCAAATTCATATGTGGAAATTCTAATGTGACTGTTGGGAGATAGGGTCTTTAAAGAGGAGATTAAGTTAAAAAGAACCTGTTAGGGTGGGCTCTACTCCAGTATGATTGGTGTCCTTATAAGAAGAGGAGATTTAGACACATAGAGAATGTCACCAGGTTTGAGTGCACACAGAGAAAAGACCATATAAGACACCGCAAGATGGCAGCCATACACAAGCCAAGGAGAAAAGCCTCAGAACAAAACAAAACTGATGACTCTTGATCTTAGACTTCCACACCCAGAACTGTGAGAAGTAAAGTTCTGTGAAGTCATCCAGTCTTTGGTGTTTTGTTACGGCAGCCCTAGCAAACTAATACACTGTAAATATCCCATAGCTTCACCAAATGGAAATCATCCTCACGGAAAGACTAAATAGGGTGTTGTTTTTGTTACCAACATCCTCACAGGAATACCTACAGGAATCAGTGCTTCCTGCACATGCATTTTGGGCTCAGCCAGGACAGATTCTCTGAGGTAGGGAAGAAAATTACATGGCAGTAGGCATTGCACCTGCTGTAGCTGTGTACTCTGCTTGCTCCCCTCAGTCCCTACATCAGTGAGGCAGCAGGAAAGGACCACAGGATTTCTCAGCATTAGACAGAAAGACACAAAATCCTCCCTCAAAAATCAAATCAAAAGACAAATCATATTTTTGTTACTAAAAGAATAAAAGCTGAATAATTGGGCTACCTGAGTGGCTCAGTCAGTTAAACGACCAACTCTTGATTTCAACTCAGGTCATGATCTCAGGGTTTGTGAGATCCAGCCCTGCATCAGGCTCTGTGCTGACAAGCTAACAGTGTGGAGCCTGCTTGAGATTCTCTCTCTCTTCCTCTGCCCCTCCCTGGCTTGTGTGTACTCTCTCTCTGTCTAAAAAAAGAAAGAAAGAAAAAAAACTGAAGAATGATAATAAGTATAAAGTAAATAAGGACACATGAAACATGGCACAGAGGTAACATAATTGGGGTGCCAGCCTGGCTCAGTTCGTAGAGCCATGAGACTCTTGATCTCAGGGTTGTAAGTTCAAGCCCCATGCTGGGTATAGAGATTACTTAAAAATAAAATCTCAAAAAAAAAAAAAAAAAGAAGAAGAAGAAGGTGACATAATCAATGTATGGTACACAGAAGTCAAAGGAGAGGAGAGAGTTGGCCGCAGAGTTCACTGGGAAGGCTTCCTGAAGGGGGAAACTGATCTTCTATGATGGAGAAATTTCAGAGATAAACTGAAAGGGAATTCAGTATAATCCACACATGGAAAAAAGCCACGTGTAAAAGATTGATCACACAGCTGAATTGTGTTCTCACACCTGGCAATTACTCTAATGCCCTGGAAGTAACTTTATATTAGCATTTGTCAGAGTGTGCTCTCCAGGACAGTCAATACACTCCAAAAATACAATAAAACAGAAAATCTGGGGATTAAATAGGTTTTTTTTTTAATTACAGAACTTTTCAGAACTCAGAGTACGTTTGCAAATCTCCCCCAAATGATTAAACCACCAATCCTTTTTCCCAACAGAATCTCAAAGAGCTAGCATTTGTGGAAGGTAGCAAACCTTCCCGATATAGCTAATAGGTAGAAAAGGGCAGCCAACCCATGATAAGCAAAGCAATAGAAAGTACCAAACCAAAACAGCAGTCAAGCCCTGATGCTGTGTATTCAGTCTGGCAGACATTTGTGAAGAAATAGGGAGGAAAAACAAGAAAACAGTGATACAGCTAGTTAATAGCATTAGGGTATGGCTGATTTTTTAAGTACTCAGTATTGTTGTTTCTATATGGCTATGTGCTAAAATTTTAACCTACAACAATCCTTGTAAAACAGCTTTAAAATCACTTTCACTTTGGGGAGCCTGGGTGGCTCAGTCGGTTGAGCATCCGACTTCAGCTCAGGTCATGATCTCACAGTTCATGTGTTTGAGCCCTGAGTCAGGCCCTGCACTGATAGCTCAGAGCCTGGAGCCTGCTTCAGATTCTGTGTCTCCTTTTCTCTCCCTGCCCCTCCCCCACTCACTCTGTGTCTCCTCTCAAAAATAAATAAAAACATTTAAAAAAATTTTTTTAATCACTTTCATTTTACCGATAAAAAAGCTGGGACACAGAAAGGCTAAATATTTTTTGCTGAAGGTCACACAGCTTGTAACTGATGGAACCAGGCTAACATCCACTTAGGGAGGTAATTCCAAGACCCCTCAAAAGTCACAGCCTGAAACACTTAAAAAGCACTGGTTACACGCCCACTGCTTTGCTGAAGAAAAAAAAAATCACATACCAGAGCAATAATCAATTCCAAAAGGCAGCTAGGATGATTCTACCTTCTCAAGAAGAACCAGTAAGTATGGGTCTGAGGCAAAAACTCAGCAAAGAATTCTGCCAAAACTGGGAAGAATCTGAAACTGGGATCACAGTGGAGAGAGCTGACCACAGGGAACAACAGAAGCACTCAGAGGTCAAGTTCAACACAGTTTAGAGACTTGGGAAGTCTGTGAAAAATGAAGAAAATCCACATGGACAGTCACCTGCCATCACATTTGCTGCCAGCAGCAGCAGCTGGAACACACTGTCATTTCCTGTGTTCCCGCGACAGCAAAGTGACGTTCGTTCCTGTAAAAACTCACCCTTGAAGCACTTGTTGCTGTTTTACTTACCACAGTGGGAATACCAAACACTGGAATCAGAAGAGTTGCAGATCCACTGTAGCTCCCCAGGTTCAGTGAAGGTGGAAGAAAACAGAGTAGAAAAAAGTATAAATGGAAACATGATTCAATATCCCCAAAACTTTAAAAACGCAAGGAGAATCAGTAATCATCAGACTCCTTTCAGTAAGCAGAAAAGATTTAACTTAGTCATTGGTCACATGATTTCTGAGCTTCTGTCCAACTGTTTCCTCTTTTGTGTGTCTGTATTTAGTATTTGAGTACTTCCGGAAAGGGGAGAGAGGGAAATGATTTAGAATATACTTTTCTAGAACACTTGATGCAAATGAGAGCACAGACCGTTAAAAACAAAACAAGGTACTTCTCAGTCAATAGTAACAGAACCAGTCTGTAGGTCTCCCCTAGAATCCCAACAGACTGGTACGTCTTTTTCCATCTGTATTGCTGTTCTCTCCTACAAGTTTTTTAGATGACAGTGTCTCATGGCCCAGGGAGCTGGACCTGTAGGTCTGAACTGAATAGTCTTATGCAAACTATTTCTGCTCCACAATAGGTGCAGCCACAGAGCAGAGCCGGACTAGATGAGACCCCACACACGGGATATTACCATAGCTCTGCGCTGTGGGCAGGGGCCACACCAGGCTTGAGAATGCACTTACTTAAGCAAACTGCAGCTCCAGGGAATATTTTGACCCCTGATAATGAAATGGTCATCATTTTGCATGCGGCATGAATTTCAAAGTTCTCACTCTGTTCTAGAAAAAATAGGTGATCTTTTAGATACTTTGCTACTTGAAATCATTAAAAAAACTTTTTTAAGTTTATTTAAGAGAGACAGAGAGAGAGCACAATCAGGGGGTGGGGGAGGGGGACAGAGGATCCAAAGCAGCTGTGTGCTGACAGCACAAAGCCTGTTGCGGGGTTTGAACTCACGAACCAAGAGATCATGACCTGAGCCGAAGTCAGACACTTAACTGACTGAGCCACTTAGGTGCTCCACTACTTAAAATCCTTCAATGGACAGAGTTTGGAATTAGTAGCCAAAATAGCAT
The DNA here is from genome assembly GCF_014898765.1 of Herpailurus yagouaroundi. Lineage (NCBI taxonomy): Eukaryota > Metazoa > Chordata > Mammalia > Carnivora > Felidae > Herpailurus > Herpailurus yagouaroundi. Next base: position 11,039,177 of record NW_024412406.1, read on the forward strand.
GGAGTCAAGGCCTGAAACTCTACAAGTTTGGAGGAAAATAATCATATGTTGGTAAAAGCTTCCACTAAAGAACTGGGCTGCTTTCCCATTTTTAGAAAGGCAAAAATCCATGGGAGGATGGGGTAAATGGGAGCAGTTAATGGGTATTGAGTTTCAGGTTTGCAAGGTAAAACCTTCTAGAGATCTGTTGCACGGCAATATAAATATAGTTAACACTACTGAACTTATGCTTAAAATTGGTTAAGACAGTAAATTTTATATTATATATTTTTCACCACATTTAAAAAGTAAGAAAAATGAGGAGGAGGAGGAGTGGGGGGAGGAGGAGAAGAACCTATGAATGTCCCTAATGGTCTCAAAATACCACTCCCCATTAAAAGGAACAAAGACTGGAGAAATTGCTGATTCCAGGTCTGGGGCAGAAAATGCACAAGATGGAGCCTGGAACATCTTATCACATTAGATAACCAATATGAAGACAGTCCCCACTGACCAAAGATAGGTTTCTTATCGATGTTGTAACAAATAACCACTAACTTAGTGACTTAACAATACAAATGTGTTCTCTTACAGCTCTGGAGGGCAGAAGTCTGGAATCAGTTTCATTGGGCCAAAGTCAAAGCTGGTTCCTTCTGGAGACTCTGGGAGAAGACTCTGTTTCCTTTCTCATCTTAGAGAGCTCCAACGTCTGTATTCCTCCATCTTCAAAGTTCAGCATTCCCATCTCTGCTTCCATCATCACATCACCTTCTCCTCTGACCTTCTCACCTCCTGACTCCTTCTTATAAGAACACTGTGATTATACTAGAACCATCTGGATAATCCAGGATAATCTCCCCAAGATTGATCTATAAAATTCTTTTGCCATATGGCATTCACAGTTTCCAGACATGAACATCTTGGGGGACCATTATTCAGCCTACTATGTAAACATTAAGATAGTTAACTGCAATGAAGTATACATATTTGTATATAAATGTGAGCTCATATTTTTTTAAAGTCTAATCATCAGATGATGCTAGGAAGCCAGCTCTTTTAAAAACCAGTAAATAAAGGGAAAGAATCAAATATTTATCCTGACTTCTCTATGGAAACTCAGCTACTGGTAACCAGACAGTAGATGGGGCAAGTTTCCCTTGCCTCCTCATACTATTTTCTCTACTTTTAGAAGTATTCAGCTAATATATAAAAAAGTAACAATAGAATATAACCATTTTGCAACACCTAAGGAATTACTTAACTTAGGCACTGAACATCAATGATTACTAACTGCACAAAGAGAGAGACAGAAAGACTGTATTTCTTGATAGATGAACACTGGTAGACAGCCTCCAAGATGGTTCCCAATGATCCTTACTTCCTAGTACCCAAACTCTTGTGTAGTAGTCCTCTCCACAGTGAATAAGGCTGATTGTGTAATATTGCATTATTACTGCGTGCAACTTCCAAGATAGATCATATACATCATTGTGGCTTCCACCCTGCTCTTTTGGATCATTTGCTCTAGGGGGAGCAGGTAGCCCTAAGGAGAGAGCCACGTGGTGCGAAGCTGAGCCCTTTTGCCAAAAAGCCAGTACGGTTTGTCAGTCATGTGAGCAAGCCATCTTGGAAGCAGTTCTTCCAGCCCCAGTTCAGCCTTCAGATGATAGCAGCGCCAGCTGATATCTCGACTGCCACCTCATGAGAGAAGCTGACTCAGAAGCATTCAGCTAAGCCACTCCCAGATACTGGATCAACAGGCACAATGTGCTATGTTTGAAACCTCTGACTTTTAGGGGCTATTTCTTTTTTTAAATTTTTTTTCAACATTTATTTATTTTTTGGGACAGAGAGAGACAGAGCATGAACGGGGGAGGGGCAGAGAGAGAGGGAGACACAGAATCGGAAACAGGCTCCAGGCTCTGAGCCATCAGCCCAGAGCCCGACGCGGGGCTCGAACTCACGGACTGCGAGATCGTGACCTGGCTGAAGTCGGACGCTTAACCGACTGCGCCACCCAGACGCCCCTTAGGGGCTATTTCTTATGCAACAATAGATAACTAATACAAGCAACATTACCTATGAAATGGTTTTGTCCAAAATAATGAAATCTCAGTATGATGAGGGGCGCCTGGGTGGCTCAGTCGATTAAGCGGCCGACTTCGGCTCAGGTCATGATCTCGCGGTCCGTGAGTTCGAGCCCCGCGTCAGGCTCTGGGCTGCCAGCTCAGAGCCTGGCCTGTTTCAGGTCCTGCGTCTCCCTCTCTGACCCTCCCCCATTCATGCTCTGTCTCTCTCTGTCTCAAAAATAAGTAAACATTAAAAAAAAATTAAAAAAAAAGAAATCTCCGTATGATGAAGCTTCAAGTCCTACTACCAATTTACAGGAGATACAGAGGACAGAGAAACACATTAAACTACACCTCAGGGATACAATCAGAAAATCTAGACCAGGAAAAGATGTAAAGGACAAACAACTCTGTTCCTTCAACTGATAATTTACAAGGGAGAAAAAAACAAAGTGAAAGAAATGAAGGGGCCTATAGAAGAGTCTGAAAAGACATTTCATAAATTGGTATGAATAAGTATGAACTTTTCCTAGATCTTAATCCAAACAAAATGTGGGGAGGCATTGGAAATTTGAACAGACTGGATATTTGATAACTCTGGGAGAGGGCAGAGGTTTGGGTATTATAATGGTATTATAATTTTTTAAGTCCTTATCTGGTAGAGTTACAAAATTAAATATTTAAGAAATAAATGTTAGGATGTCTGGGATTTGCTTCCAAATAAGTAGAGGGCTTCCAAAGTAGTAAGTGGTTGGGGTGTAGATGAAACAACACTGACAACAAATTGGTTGGTAATTGCTGAATCTGGATGATAGCCATGTTGATTCGTTGTACTCCTACTTTTGAATGATTGAAGTTCTCAATGAAAAGGAAGCCAACAATGTATAAACTGTTCTGAGTAAATCAAATATAGTTTTAAAAACTGTATCATTCAGACCTAATGGCCATTTTGTTACTTTTGCTTCCAAAAGCTGGATTCTTTCAGGGTGATGAAATTGGTATTGAAAAAAAGGATTACAAAATATTTTATTACCAACGGGTTTTATTACCTGATGTAACCCAGACGTTAAGCCAGGATCATCCTGCCTTTTGAGATTCAAATAAAACTGACTCAATGCCCTTTCTATATGTAGTGGGCCACTCCTCACCTCCCCAACCTTTCCAAGATTACTCTGAGGTGAAGTTAGTAAAGTGGCATAAGAGAGATGTATATAAATTTCTCCTCCTCACCTTGGTCTGAGTTGTTTCTGCTGACTTATTTCAGTGGTGAATCACATTCTACACATGCTGTTCCTTTTCTACTCCTTGGTGTCACTCCATACCATGCACTTGAGAAGTCCTCTTTCTCAGTATTTTAGGCTTCTTTTCCCTAAACAACCAAGTTGTCTTCTGAATTATGATGAGACTAATAAAAATAGGTTTTTCACTCACTACACAGGTGGCAAAATGGTTATATGGATACAGGACATTTAAAGAAAGAGATATGAGGTACTCAAAACAAGTTATGAACGAAGTGACACTTGGAAGAAAACGAAAATATTAACAATACTGTTTTTTCTTCTAAGAGTGGAACTAAGTGATTCTTTTTTCTTGCTTCTACTTTCTGATACTTGATGAGCATTTGATTATGGAATAATTTTTAATAGAAATCTACAAATCACATTAACTGCCAAGATAGCAACAGGTATTGATCTAAGTGACATAGGACAGAGGAGCAGGCAGAGGCCCAACCCGAGGATGGAGACGGCACCAGGTTGTTCACCTGAGACCTAGAGCCTGCTCTCTACTAGGATCATAAACTGGCTGATCCTAGCAGAGGGTGCTCTAGGTCTCAGAAATGTGAGCACTTTTCTACCCTACCCTCCCTCCTACAAGCCCCTAGCAGCTTCAGACCTATCGGTCAACTAGTGATGCTCCTTGCTCCTTCCCCATCAACCTTCCTCAAACACAGATAAGCCGTGATATTTACCATCATGGCAGATAGGAGACATGAGGCAGCTCCACACAGACTGGGTATTTTGTTCTTGACTTGACTGACAACTAGCACAGTACCTGGCACACACTGGGCACCTAATAAGTTATCTACTGATCTAAATAGCATGGGGGCGCCTGGGTGGCTCAGTCAGTTGAGCGTCCGACTGCGGCTCAGGTCATGATCTCACGGTCCATGAGTTCGAGCCCTGCGTCAGGCTCTGTGCTGACAGCTCAGAGCCTGGAGCCCGCTTCGGATTCTGTCTCCCTCTCTCTGACCTTCCCCCATTCATGCTCTGTCTCTGTCTCAAAAATGAATAAATGTTAAAAAAAAAAAAAATTAAAAATAAATAAATAATAGCTAGCATGATTTAAGGCCTTTTGCTTCTTGCTGAAAATCCTTCACAAGGACCAACTTTGATTTTAGAACTAGAAGTTAAAAATCTTAAAATGCCAGGACTTCATAAAGTTATCATAAAGATTGCCATTTTATAAAAGGTCCTGTCATCTATTTAGTACCTATGATTTTTCCTGCTCTGATAGGCTACATCAAAGGAGAAGAGTGCACAGAGGGACAACTGGGACCACCAAAGACATCGCTACTTAGATCACCATTTCTCCTGTAACTATCATACTCACCTGGACAAGGAGATTCTTATTATGGGCAACTATGCCAGAGAAGATAGGCAAAAGCTTGTGGTTTGAACCAAAGGGAGATTAACACTGCTTCCTATAATTTTTGAAATTATTACTCTAATTTTTAAAATTATAGATATTTTAATGTGGGTAAAGTTAGTATCTATACACTTAGAAAAACCCAAAAAACAGCTCTCCTATTTGCTTCTGACATCTGATCCCCAGGTTAGAGGCAGCCACACTTAGTATTCTCACTTTTTAAAAACATAAATGGTAGAATATTACGTTTTGTTTTTCAAACATAGCTTATTTTATTATACAGAAACGTAATTCTCTGAAAATTAATTAAAAGTTGTTTGATACAACTTCAAATTGGTTTTAACAGTCAGTCACTAACAGAAAACAAAAGGCAATTTAATTATTATACATTGGAACATAAATCACATTTAAGCACAAACATGAAAACAGCAGACTCATTTCTCATCTTTGACTTGTTTCTTTTCACTGTCTTCTTCCGTTTCAAAAGTGAATGGTTTGTCATAACCCATTAGATGGTTATAATCTTCAGGGTTTGGAAAGAGCACTGGATTAACTAACAGTGATTTTGTTTTAGCGTAAAACGTGGTAAACACATGTGTGCTGTCTGGAATCTTCACGTCATTTTGGTGAAACACTGTACTCGTTTCTGAAAGCACAACATTATAAGTAATGGCTTTGTAAGTGTCTGTTGTAGCTTCATGGTACAACCGAATGACATAGCCTTTTGTAACAAAGTGAAGCAGTGCTGGAGTGATCACCGTAAAGCTTCCTATGATGCCATAAAATAATATTTGCAAAGGCAGACTTCCAAATATAATATTATTTTGTGCAAAAATGTATGGTAGAAATGCAAGGCTGATGACACTTGTAGAATAAGAGAAACATTTCACACCTAAATAGGAAAAAAAACAAAATGGGAAAAGATTAATATATATAAATTTTATAAAACAATCAACCTATTCAATTAATACTTCCACCTTCTTATAGCATCACCAAAACAATAAAATCAACACACACATATAGTGATTATTATTTCCTAGGCTCTGTCTCTACATACTTTATATATTTTATTCACGAAATCTTTGAAAAAGCACTATGAAATAGACGGATAATTATCATCATCACTCCCATTTAAGACATGAGAAAAACAATGCACTTGCTCTATATCACAGAGCTACCAAGTGGCAGAACTGGGATTCAAACCCAGGCAATTTGACTCTAGTGCCCAGGCCACTGACCAATACACTGCACTGCCTCTCCAGGTAAGAAATCTGCTTTAGGGTTAACTGGCCCTCTACCTCAGTTCCCCAAGAAAAGATTCAATATTACTCGAAGATCCTTATGAATACTATAAAAGTTAATTCAGCCAGCAGATTATCAAATAAAACTCTATTAATAAGCCCTTCCACATATCTAACATTAAATGTTTACATATGAGGCTAACATTATCAGGCTAAGTGCCCAGGATTAAAACTACCAAAACAAACAAACAAACCCGAAAACAAAACAAAACAAACACCAGTGGTTAAGAAACACATGGGAAAAAAGGCGCCTGGGTGGCTCAGTTGGTTAAGCATCTGACTCTTGGTTTCAGCTCAGGTTATGATCCTACAGCTAGTGAGTTAGAACCCTGCAACGGGCTCCACGCCTGCTTGGGATTCTCTCCCTCCCTTTTTCTCTGCCCCTCCCCCACTTATGCTCTATCTGTCTCTCTCAAAATAAAAACTTAAAAAAAAAAATAAGAAACACGTGGGAAATATATTCAACTTCTTTACCAATGAAAGACATTCAAGTTAAAACAGTGAGATATTTTTACCTGTCACATTAAAACATTAAAAATCAATGACTTCTGAAATGCATAGTTAAAAATAGTTAAGAGACACCTGGCTGGCTCAGTAGGTTAAGCAACTGACCCTTGATTTTGGTCAGGTCATGATCTCATGGTTGGTGAGATCAAGCCCCACATCAGGCTCTGTGCTGAGGTGTGGAGCCTGCTTGGAGTGCTCTCTCCCCCTCTCTCTCTCTGTACCCCACCACTTGTGTATGCTCTCTCGAAATAAATAAAAATAAAAAACATTTAAAAAATAAAAATGGTTAAAATGGTAAATTTATGTTACATATATTTTACCACAATAAGTGACTTAAAATGTAAATTTCTAGAAGATCGACAAGTTGAGATCCTAGACAAATTGGTTATAAATTTAACTTGGAAAAACAAAGTAAGAAAAAAGGGTGGGAGAAGTTAGATATTAAAACATAAGTCTATAATTATAATGGTGTGGTCCTGGTGCACAATAAAACAGATCAGTTGAACAAAATGGAAAATCTAGAAATAAACCTAACTGCATACGGAAATTTATATACTATAAATTTATATACTATACATCTCAAATATGTGGGCAAAAATGGTGCTAGGACAACTGGATAGCCACATAAAAAAGATAAAAACTCAATTCATCCCTCATACCATCTACTAGGAAAATTCCAAATAATCCTGATATTTAAATGTAAAAAATAAAATCATAGAGATAGAAGAAGAAAATATCCATGCAGTCCTTCATAATCTGAGAATGGGAAAACTTTTCTAATTATGACTCAAAACACAAAAGCAATCAAGGAGAAAGGTAAATCTGATTAAAAATGTACATGGACATAAACAAAGTAGAGACAAATGAGAAAAATATTTGCAACTTATATCACAGAGTGTTAATATCCCCAACATATAAAAGGTTATTAGGATATGAGAAGATCAATAACCCTGTCCACAAACATGCAAGAAATAGAAGCAGATGGCTCACTAAAACAAAAATAACCACAGCTTAAACAGAAGAAATGTTAATAAACCTCAAACATAAGAAACATGAAATTAAAACCACGGTGAGATATTGTTTTCCTCCAAAACTGCCAAAAACCAAGTTTGACAACATACTGTTAATGAGGCTGTAACACAGTCTCATACATTGCTATTGGTTACAGGCTTAATTATCTTGCATCAGTAATTTAAAAATAATTCCTTCCTTCCTCCCACAGGTAGTTGCTATGACACTGGTACACATACAATACAATACAATACAATACAATACAATACAATACAATACAAT